>NC_049985.1:8834772-8845733 GCF_000003815.2 Branchiostoma floridae | reverse complement strand
GCTGTCCGACATGTTGAAGCGACCGTCTTTTTTCTGCGCCGTGCCGGGCCACACGCCCGCAATCCATTTACAACAACAACCCAACAACAAAGTCAGCGTCCCGGTGTTCAGGCATATAACAACCTTATACCTCTCTCTCCTCGCTTACCATCACTTGAATAAAGAATTTGTAAAGACTTTGCTCCAGTGCTAAAGTCTAAAGTCTTACAGTCGCTTGGTTCTACCGCGATCACACACACGTCCTCTTCATTGTCAACACACCGCGACGTGGGGGAACCCGCCCGCCCGGGAACCACGCTGATTGGCCGGAAGGATCATACGTCATCGTGACGACGAACTACGTCACACCCCTTGGCTCAAACTCAAAGCAGATGTTGCGGTAGAAGATAACATCAAATTTTCTGACAATCAAAGGTATTTGCGGAGTACCAAGAAAACAAAAACGACAACATAAATGACAAAAAAAAAAAAAAGAAAAAAAAAACAACCAACAACTTTACTTCAAATATTACTATTCTCTGGAGGAAACAAAATTTTTATATTCATGTGTTTGGAAATGTTTGACTTTGTCTCCATAGCTGTAACGTTACATCAGCACCAAGGAGTTTTTTTAACCTCCTTGATTGGCACTAAGAAAACAGTTCAATCTTTCTTGCTACACACCTAATTTACATAGTACTTTGTCTCTAGGAAATCAATTTGATCTTTCTGCTTGAAGATTACCTAGGCTCCTTCCTCTTTTCCCCGGAAACAGGAAATAATATTTACATAGTATATTGTATCTCAACTTCCTGGTGATGACGTCCTCCTGTCTGCTCCTAAAGCGCTGGGAATGCCTTGAGTGCTTTTAAACTGGGCTAGCTGAAACCACTCCAGAGGAGGATTTAGCCAGATTCACCCAAGTATTAAAGGCAATGGCTCCTTTGACAGGAGGCTATGCGGATCTCGATTCACCCAGGTACAGGATTGATCCCTGGTATGAGCAGTTCAAATTGGGTATAAATGAAAATTTGAAGCCAAATCATGATGATTTCATACTTCCTTGTCCCTTTCCTTTCCTTTGGGGGCCTTTCTTGATGGCTGTGATGGAAATAACTTCTCTGAGTCGGACCCTAAAGAACATGATCAACCTTGGAGGCATTCACTAACTTTTTAATGTCCTACTAACTTTTAAACTCCTTCCTGAAGACTGGCAACAACCTTCAACCTTATGAAGACGGCTAACCCCTGGCAAGGAAAACAAAAATTTTCAAGTTCATGAATGTGACCAAGGTGTCACCAGGGCTTTTAGTAAGGTCAGTTGTAATTACTGTGGAAGAGTCCATTCTGCTTATCATAGGGAAATTTTCTTATTTTTATACCCCAAAGTGCATATTTTGACCTCTTGCATGTGCCAAGATTATAAAAGTACTAGAGCTAATACTAATACTATTCCTTTACTAATCTTACTAATTCAGTACAATAACAACAAGCATCTGCATGATACAAACCTCTGTGGTGCCTATTCATCACAATGTTGTTGTAGCTATGTATCAATATTGTTGCAGTTGTTGCAGTCCTGAGACAAGATCATATGCTGCTGGTTTTGATCTCAAAGAAAGGAATAGATTTAAAGCAGCTTTCCTTGGTATTGTAGCATTCCCTGTTATTGCAGCAGAGTTTCTGCTGGCTTTCCTTGGTACTGCAGCAATTTCTACCCAACACACATCACTTTTTATGCTTTTCAGCCATATTATCAATAGTATTTGTTGTCATTCTGCAGCACATTATGAGCGAAGTGAACTCAAACCTGCAAACTTCCGACCCTTTCATCAATATTCTGTCATGCACTACCACAGACTCCTGTTGTCTGTCTATTGAGCCACATCTCTTATGATGTGTAAAATGTGCTGAACCCTTGCTAAATGACAGGTTGGTGGAAAATATGATTCAGACAGGTGGGACAATGGTCTAGGTGGAAATATGAAGATAAGATGTCCCCATGGAACAGTATCACACACACGATACATGGTAATATTGGTCACTGCAGCTGCTGATAATCTACTTTGTGGGCTTAGCAGTACCGAAGATGATGGTGATAACATGGATTGTGCACCTCTACAGGAAACTATAACACGTTAGAATTTTAACAGTATAGTAATCTAAAACATGAGATGAATTGCACTGAGCAGTTATACGCCCTTCTACAAGGAAAAGTTGACTAAACTAAATTCTGACTGACTGGCTAAGCACTGTGCTAAATTCAGGTGGCCTGAACCTGAAGCACAATGTTGAAACATATTTTTTTTTTGCTTTGCTGTGAAGAATATGCTGACTGTACTTTAGAGCAATGTCAAGGCAATGACAGAAAATTTCTATGGAGGGAAGACATTAGATGTTCAGTCACAGCAAATGGGGGGTAGGGTGGGTGGGGGTTTGTTGGGTTTGGCAGTTTGACTTTGGTAGATATCCAGAAGATGGACTCACCTGTCTGCTCACGGGGAGTGCACACCTTCTGAATCTGGAACACAAAGATTACTAAACATTCAGCAATCACAAAAATACATTCCAGCAATAACAGATTTTAACAAGTTGCTTAAAAGTTTTTTTACTGAAACAGACAGTATGTTCCCACTGACACTCACCTTTGGGCGTGCACCACTGCCATGCACCAGTTCAGGGGACTGATCAGGCGATGCTGTAGGGGAGGTCACAGGTGAGGGGTAGGGGGACGTCTCTGACGAACACAATGGAGAGCTGGTCACTGAGTCCTGCTGGTCATGTGGGCTTTGTGTCTGCAGCAGAAAAGGTCCTTTAAAGTTTTGATAAATGGCTGTTACCATGGCAATCCATCGTCAATCCTGGAGAATTCTTTTTGGTTAGTGCAAGGAGGTTATCCTCCTTGGTTAGTGATAGATTCGTTGCTTTTCTTTACTTCTTCTTTACCCAGGTTCTTAGCATATAATTTAGTGTCTGAAATTCGTCCCTTAGGCAGATCCATAGGTTTCCATGTTATACATTATCAAGTCGGTTACATAATTTGCATGAGGGAGTCTTATATATTGTTATTGCATACTATGAATGTCAGGATGGTATTTGAACTTGGCAGCACTTAAGCACCAACTAGTAAGACATGATGGTACTGCAGCTTTGGAACTGTCTGGCAAACGTCTATCACACACCTAGACTCGTAACAACTGTCAAGTGCCAGAATCTCAAGATGGCAGTGCCTACGGACTCTACAGAAATTATAAAACAGGTTTCACCTTTGCTAGACTGTAAGAAGAAAAGCATTCATAATACTATGGTACTTATACACACCCCTAGGATATGGCGTTGCTGGGATGGTGTGGAGTTAAGTGATGTTGATGCAGATGCCGGATTGCTCTGCAGACTAGGAAGGCTCCTTAATTCACTGTCCAGCAGGTCCAACATCAAGTCCAGTGAGTCTGGACGCTTCGGCCATACACAATCAACTTCCATGTTTGCCTGCCACCAGATAGATTGAAAACAGGTGGTATGAATCTGAAGCAACTGTAATAGATTGGAATACCTTTGAAAAGACATGTCAAGTAATTTGACACAGGTTCAAAAATGTAAATAATATATGATTTTTAGATCATCCTCTAGAAGAGAACATTGTTGCATGGGGCGGGGTCAAATTTGGAAAATTCCATTTTTGAATTTTGGTGATTTTATCCGAGTCCAGGTAAAAGTAACTTTGGAATTGTCTAAACTATTTCTGCAAAGGGTTGATAACAATTAACATTGTTCCTTATTAATTGCCATACATTGTACCCTGTGCGATTGTTGAGCAATAAAATTCATTCGTTCATGCATTCATTCATTCAATCTTGCATGGGGAGGTAGAGGGAGTGAAATAAGCTGTATTAGCTTGCGAATGTTGCTTTTGGTTGATATTTCTCTCACCTTATGATTTCTCTCATTCACTCCCACATTGCACTCTTCCTATCCCTGTCCTTCCTGGTCAGAGTGATTTGAGTATCATCTGCTCTCTCCAGCTCTGCAAGGTCTGCTTGAGTGTTCTCACATGGTCCATGTTATAGTTTTATACCATTCTGAAATGGGTAAAACTTAAAACTTAGATGCAATGAAAAAATGAACAATAGTTGTAGTGTGCATTGTCCCATGGTTAGCTGCCCTGCTCTGGAACTTGGGAAGAACCTATGAGTTCAATTCTGTGTTATTCTCTGACATGCTCGCTATGGGAAAGGGTTGATGATCTTGCCACCGGACGTTAAGCAATGATCCACTGCTCTTTGTGCTTGCGTTGAAGGGAACAAGGAGAATCTCCCCAGTAAAATGAACCTGTAAAACTGTGCACAAAGTCTGTTTACTCTGTCACTACTGGTAAAAAAAACAGCTCTTCAGTAAGCTAAACTGAATTGAAGTCACTTTTTTGTAGACTCAAGCAACAAGCTTTGTAAGAAGTCCTGATACCCAGGGTTCACGGAATGTTCAACTGTTTAAAGACAGTGCACAGATTGCTATGTCAGTGACTCAGTCACTTTGAAATGTTGGTTAGATTTATATCACTTCTGACCATTGTGTGGACTGAGTCTCGGAACACATAAATGGGATGCCACTGCAAACATAATTCAGACAAAATTTGTCTTGGTATGAAGTCAGGCCCTATAAAGGGTTAATGATCATTAAAAACTCATAACTAGTCACAATTATGACATGACCTTGCAAAATTTAGGTTTTCCCATTTGATAGCTGTTTCACTTTCTAAATTCATAATAAGTTATAAACCGTCAGAAAGTATAATCTTTGCTTTCACTTTGACCTGGTTTGAAATCTTTAAGAGGTTGAAAATATAACAGGATTTTACATTAATTTCAGCTGATTGTGCGTTACATTATTGATAGGAAATGATAGATCATTGCATTGGTTTGAAAATTTCTTACTACATATAGTAAAAATCAAGGCTTAGATATTGTAAATAAGTTGAAGATGCACAGCTGCATAGTTCAGTGACATGCTTTCTTGTAAGGCCTGTCGGCCCCAAAATTCATGGAAAGGACTACTTTCTCTCGCGGAAGTGAAATAAAGCCGCTTGGAACTCTCTATCTGGTGTAGCATCTGTGACCACAAACGGCACAAGTTATGGCTGAAATTTTGTCCTTGAACTCTGGAACATGACAACATGTCAACATAACAACAGATACTATATTGTATTCATAGCAGAAACTTCCCTCACATCGCAGCACAAATTGGTTCATACTGGATTTTCCTAAACCTGCGAAGTGACAAGACACAGATGTTGTCTTCAGCATGATAGTTTAGAAAGGACTGGGGCATGCCTGCTTGATCCCTGGGCATACCTACAAATCCCTGGAAGGCACAAACTGTGCAGGCTGTTACACTGTGGCCAAATATGTCAAGAATTTGCATCAACCTTAACAAAGTTTTAAGACTCAAACTACAGCCTACAAGTAACCTGCCTGGAAAGGGTTACTTTAGGCACTTAGCTGTTTCACCTAATACCCACCTTGTGAATTACTCAGTGTATGAAATAGTACCCTACAATATCAGGAAGATACGGCACTAACAATCAGTCTGTTTCTGCCTAGTCATTAACCAATCTGAGTTTAACACAATATCGAATGGACGTCTCACCTTTGGATCACACCTCTGGCACACCTTTCAGGTAGAAATTTACACGATCCGTCCAAAATGTGGAAAACAAAGCAGCAGACGGCGTGTGAGGATTGTGAAAGGAGAGCGCTGGAGCCGTGCAGGCTGTTTTTTGTTAGGTTATGTGTCATCTGCGGATCAGCCTGGGGGCACCAGGGCCTAATCAGCAGTAACCAGCTTGAGTTTCCCCCACTTTACAGACACATGGAACATTACATCACCGGTCAAGAGGGGTGTTTCTTTCTTCTTATTTCTTGTCTTATTACTGTCAATTGTTAAGGCACTGAACAATTTAATAGTGGGTAAGAGTATTCAATTCATGACATCTAGAATTGCACTTTATTGGGGTCACTGACCTTTGCGTTATACTGGTTTGTATGTACACACTTCTAAGTTCTAGAGGGCGTAGCTCCCTCCACATAGGGATGGGCCCAGGGCTTTCTCAAGTTTCCTATGCACTTGCTATTTTTAGTTCCTGAGTCTTCATCACTTGTTTTCTTGTTGTTGTTGACTCCGTGTATGGAATCTTTGTTTTCTGTGTGTCTGTTTGCTTGTGTTGGTGTGTGTCCGTACTTATTCTAATATACTGTCAGTAGAGTTGCAAGAAGTCGTTGAGTGGGAAGATGACTGCAAACTCAGGCTTGCAGAAAGTTAAGGTCAAACATTGCAGAACTTGTTGATCAGATGACAGTCCAGGTCATAGGGTCAGTGGAAAGGCCACTGATTCACAGAGAGGTGTTGTTTTCTGTCTGTTAGTACAGTCAAACCTGCCCAAGTCGACCACCCGGGGGACCGGACAAAAGCGGTCGATTTGGACAGGTGGTCGCTGAGAAGAGTATCGACTCAAAACATGCCTGATGCAAAGTATAAATGGTTTCCGTTGTGTTTAAGGGCAAAAGCAAGCACACTGCACGCACGCAAAGAAGCGAGGTCTTTAATGTCAAATACAACACGCACACTGTAAATTGTAAATTTAACCCCAAGCTTTTATCGAGTTTTTATACGATACAGTGTTTTAAAGCTCAAGTATTTGTACACTACCGTTTTAGACAGTAAGGGAACTTTGATGCTGTCAGTTAACTACCAAAAAAGCCTTTATGCGTCGCTATGTTCTTGATCTGAAATAACTACGGTGCACCTTTTGAATTCGATGCCCGGTACGTCCCGATAGCGTACTTACCCACGGGTGAATGTATACAGTACAGTTGGACAAAAGCACTCACACGTACAGATCTTCCTTAAAAAGGTATGAGCTACACAGATCTTTCTTAAAAAAGTATGAGGCTATATACGTTTCAGCATTCGTTCACTTTATTATGATATAGATTTTAAAAAAAAATTCTATAACAACTAATTATAAATTCGGATTTTCTGACAACGATTTCGGCACAAAATCGCGCTAGTTATCATCAAAAATCGATGAAAACCTCAATTTTGAAAATTATGCGGTCGTTATGGGTCCCAATTTGGGCCGGTCGCGGTCGCGTTGGCCAGGTGGTCGTTGAGTAAAGGTCGCTTAATGCTTAAGTCAATGGGAAAAAAAATCGGGACCGAGAAAAAGCGGTCGAAATGGCCAGGTGGTCGCTGAGAAGAGGTGGTCGCTCGGGCAGGTTTGACTGTAGTTATATATTTTACATGTGATTGTCATATACTCCATAGAGTGGTAGGAAGTGATCAATGGGCATATGTTAATGTTTATCAAAACCTTATTTACATAAGTAATAAGTAGCAAACAAGACAATATGGTGCAAGATCCTTAATATTTAACATTGAACACTTGTTTACATTTAGACTTGTTTTCATACAATAATCTATTGTCAAGGAAAGAAATTCATAAAAGCACAAGGCGTAACAATAGTCTTATGAATACAGTCAAGACAAGCAAAAAAGATTATGACCTCAGGTCATTCACGGTGAATGATTGAACAACACCAGATGTCAGTAGACAAACATGTAAAACACAACACTGTGCGGAGGTTCTCGGCCGTATCACATGACTTACAGCAAAAGTTCGTATTAAATACTCTTTGAATGTATAGATAACCAAAATTATACGCTACTGACAGCAAAATATCTTCCAGATTGTACGAGCTTAGTATAAAATGTGCCCCCCCCTCCCCTCTTCAGTTCTTCGTCATAACTTCGTAAAACATTTTATAACGCTATATTTATGGGATTCAGTCATGGGTTGGACCAGTTTCATGATTCACAAAGTTACCTTGTTAGTCGGCAGTTCCGTGAAGATGATCCGTCGTTGCTATTAAAGTTGCACGTGCTGTAAGAAGTATCAGTCTGTCTGCCACCTATGACAGTCCCCGTGGCCATCAGCTGGTGGCCATCTTCCTGGCGTGGCCTGGCCACACCCACTTCACTGATTGGTCGCGTTATCTGATTGGCTAAAAGTGTCAATAGTATTCGAGTTCTCCGTGGAACGGATGGCAAAGAAAATACTGTAAATACGGTGGTTTTAACAGCGCCATAGTCTGTAGTCTCATATAATGAAAAAATGTTGGCGGTGGTTTGAAATCTGCGCGAAAACCGCGAACATAAAACCGCCCCGAACATTTCTGCTTTTGCAGTACTAGTAACGTTACCATGTCTTTGCCAAACCACTTACGAACGATGAAGGATTTCTAGACATTTCTCCGACTTGTTGTACGAGTGTTGTATGAAATGTGCAGAACCATTTTACATGTAACGTTAACGTTAACTGCTACATGAGCAGACTTCATCAGTGAAGAAAATCACTAGAAGTTGTATCTTTGTAAGACAGTTGTATATACTAAGGATGTATATAATATATGCAGTTAGAGTTGACACATATTTACTGTCAAACTGATCACAAACCATTAAACGTCTGCCATGCACCCCCACACGATGTTATAAGATGATTGCGGAGAGAGGGGGACAATTGAAGTTGAAATGCGGGGTACACACAGGTTCTACTGTGTGAGTTGGGTTCGGCTTGGACTCTAAAACAGGATGAGCCGCCGGGCATGGACGAACTGGCTAATCTTGATCCAGATCTCACCCCAATAAAATATCGTAGTATGAACTGTCTGCGTTTCTCTGTATGTTGACTCATCGATGAAATATCTTCAATTTCAAAGGACAAGGATATCATACTTAGTAATATTATAACACTCGAAGCACAACATTGAATCATGATGTAACGTTAATAAATTTCCCACCGTCTAAAACTCGCCGCAACCGCCCTTCCTAGCAAGGGAATGTCAATTTCCTCAAAATCCCATTGGAGAGCAAAGCTAGGGGGGAAACTCTTGACTATTCATCGGAGCCAAAATGCCGGAGCAAAATGGTCTGAAAGTGAACCTGTCTGTTGGCAGCCTTGGTGGCAGTTTCTCAGCCTCTAGCAGGCTCCACGGGTCGCTAGAAAAATAGTAGAAATTGGTCATGACAGAAAACATGCCAGAGGAGTTAGATGGCCGAGCAGTACACTACAGTTAGGCCAATTAACTCCTACTAGACTTTTATTCCTAACTTGGCCAAAGTCCCCAATTCGGCCGGCGGGAGTCTGGTTGAGACTCGGTTCTCTTGATGACTTCGGACCTCTTTCGGCTTTCCTTGTGATTTCATCGTAGTCCTCGGTCTCTCCTTAAGTAACAAAAAGTCTACTGATCAGTCTGATGAGATAAAAAGCGAGGAAACTGTAACTAGCTTTTATAGCATACAGTTTTGCATTAAAGTCATTTTTTTCTCTAAATTTTATGTCTTTTACTGACCTTAATCAAACCTATAAGGCAAGTACCAGTACGCAACAAACCCCCAAATAAGGTTGTGAGTTTTTATGATAGGAAATTCGATGATAACTTAATATGTGATAATCTATTATATTGGGTGACTGCCAAAAAAAAAAAGCAGGGAAAAGTCGGATCTACCTCACCTCACCTTATCTCACCGGTCCCATAGCCTCACCGGCCGTAGGGGCAGAAAAAAAAACCATATGGTACCTGCGCAACAACCTTTCTTCCGATAGGTCTAGCTAGCCCTGGCTATTTTTAACTGCCCGGAAAGACCAAGAGCTGTTGTCTCGAGCTGCTGTGCGGACCGCTCTACTCGGCCGCGAAGACCAACGTTGGCTGGTCGGGGATCCTCTGCAGCAAGGTAGGCTTTAATTTTTATCATCGCATATTGCAATTGTTTCTCACATCTGCCTTGGCTCAGGTACAAGGTATTTGATCTCACATGGAACACACACACGCGTACTAGTATCCATGCTCCACGCTCCGGCATACATGCACACACACACACACACACACACACACACACACACACACATGCATACAGAAACACACACATGCATACAGAAACACACACACACACATTGCATACAGAAACACACACACACACAAACACACACATTGACACACACACACACACGTGCGCACATACATACAGAAACAAACACCGTAATGTGCGCAGACACAAACCAAGACACAAACAATAATGTTCATCAGCATCTCCCGGAACGCAGCGAATGAAACAAGCAAACGGCGATTATGCATTCCTAAACAGTTCATAGCCATTACAATAACATGGTGCTTATCTCGAGTTGTCCCATTCTACTCCCCAACCAGAGGTTCGGCTCTGACTGTTTTTTGACGTATTTCTAGGCGTTTTTATTGGACTTTCTAGTTTGTGCTGTTTTCTTTACGTCTTCCAAAGAAGAAAAGAGCACAAACTTGAAAGCCCGATAAAAGCGCCTAAACACGTCAAAAAACAGCCGGAGCCGAACCTCTGCTGGAGAGTTTTCTCATTCTCCTACAGTAGACACAGACTTGAGTTCACGTCCTAGACCTCCGCATAGGGCCGGTTTACACGAGGCAAAAAATAACCTGTCCTAAAATGTCCTACGACGTTCGACGCGCGGCGCCTGTCCTAGGACGCTTATTTGGCCCTGTAAAAACGAAAACGCAGTGTGGCTCCTCCGGAGGTGCCACACTGCGGAGCGCCACCACTCGTCGTTTTCGTTTTTCATGTGTCCTAGGACACGCGCCGCGCGTCGAACGTCGTAGGAGGACATTTTTAGGACAGGTAATTTTTTTGCCTCGTGTAAATCGGGCCGTACGTCTCCATTTTACTATAACAGACTGCGGGTATTGTTGAAGAGAGTGAGTAAAAGACAGAGGGGAGATATCCTTACCTTCTCCGATCCTGGATACGATGAAATCAATGTTTCTGCAGGTAGGATGCGTCCGTCAAAACATTCCATTTTTCTAAGGAGGTTATTGCTGAGTCACAATGTCTTTTTTGTGTACAATGTACTGGTCATTGTCTTGTGTTTAAAATATTGTCATTCT
>NC_049985.1:8824241-8834270 GCF_000003815.2 Branchiostoma floridae | reverse complement strand
TATTTCTTTTATTTGTGCATAGATTAATAAAATCGAGTACCATACCAAGTGCCAATCCACGTATTTTTGGATTGCCTAGCTTCAAAACGCCGCTTCATGGATTTACCGAAAACTCTTAAACCTTAAAAAAACATAGGTTGCTGCGGCTCATGGTCCACGGAAGGCACTCGGACTTATTTATTATTCGACCACAGGTTTCGGTCGGATGGTTCGCAGTGGCCGAATTTTTTAGCCTCCCCCCTCTCCACGCATTCGAAAAATTTCGGCCAATAGCTAGCATCCACCTAAGTAGCCTGGATACTAGACCCCAGCTCGATAGATATTTTTGAGATCGGACTGGGGTCTGGTATTCAGGCTAGCCTCCACCTATCTTCGGGGTGCGAGGATCGTAGAATTCGGTAAAAAAATCCGGAAATTGGCCAGGGGAGTCAATCCATGCTATTAAAGGTAAATGTTTCCGGCTTACTCTTCCGGCAGCAAAACTCCCCTGGCAAATTATTATCCCAATAAAATTAATAGCCAGCAAAGTCGAAGCTGGTAGAGACCAGCCAATAAATAGCCCCTCGGCTCGGCGAAAACCGTAGTTCTCAATGGACGTGGCAGTGGGGACCTCTAGCTGTTGAAAGAGTCATTACAGCTACGCATACGTTGGGTCTCAACCGATGTGGCAGTGGGGTACTCTAGCAGTTTAAGTTCACTCATCAGGAAATCAAAGGCAAACTGGTAACTGCAATAATGCATCAATCTTAGACAGCTACAAATCATCAGGTACAACATTACCTGGATACCACACCGATTTTCCTGAGGTTGTTTGCCCAGAAATGTATGACGTATCCCTTGTGGGAAAACGCTTTTACTATTCCATTTCCTGAGTGCATGGACTCTGTAAGAGAGTTTTTATTTTGTCTGTTTAGGTAGAAAAATTAGGATGAAATTTGCCTCCACCTTTTGATGGATAAGAAATCTAATATATAAGATATATACATATATACATGTAACTGGACCTGGATAAAAAAAATATAGTTAGCGTCCCTGTGCAGTCCTGCCCATACAAGAAAGGTGTCGCTGTGAGACCGCCCAAACTCTTTCATTGTAATGTGTACATTGTACAATGTATTTGACCACTTCAAACCTGTTTTTACACAAAAACGCAAGTTTGCATTCCTTTGTAGCTTGAAGATGAACGTGTTACTTGTAAGTACATGTGGTTTGGGCGTGAATTAGAATCCATTCCTGACTGTGTGCAGTTATTTGTATAAAACAAAATTTGAGGTGTCCAGTTAAAAAAAAGCATACGATAGAGATATTTTAGTACATTGTAGTTACTTTCAAAATGTTTCTGAAATATCAACGTTAAAAGAAATTGAAATAGATGAATATTTTTATAGTAGATATTTTGAAAAGAAAATTAACAATTGTGGCTTAGATATTCTTTTATCAGGAAAGATTCAGACTTATTACAAATATCACCTAATAACCCTCAAGGTGACTTGGAATGCACTCTAATTGAAATTTGATTGTCCTTAATTGTGGATGGCATAGAAAATCTCATACATAGTTATGGCATATTTTTTTATTAAAAAAAGGCAAAGGGTTGGCAAATGACAGGTCCTACAATAGCTTGCTGCCTGCTCGCCTGGTATAGTTGATGCCTGCTGTTTTCCAAATATGATGGTTATTTTCAGTTATAGATTCCTTCAATCGAAATTCAGGTACTCATGATCCAGAACCCAACTGGAGTTTAAACATATAACATTCAGTTAAAACTCTGTAATTATCTCTTTTCCTTTCAAAGAATTTGTGAGAGGAGGCATTGCTCAAATAACATGTACTACACAGTACCGTACGCTCGCACAAGACAACAAAATGACATGCAGCCATTAACAATGACTCTTCTTGCACATACCATTAGGCAAATAATAAACAGACAGCTATTATGCTGCTAAAATTTTCCTTAATGCACCTGCTCCAAATTTACTGGATTCTGTGTGATAGGGGCATACGCTTGTATGGAAAGCTTTTTTTTCATGTACAAACAACATGGATTTACATTACTAGCATTATTGGTAAATGTCGAAATCTACGTTGATTTTGATTTTCCTCATTTACTGGAAGCACCTATCAATAATTATTACCATAGACAAATAAACTATCACAGCATTTATTTATTTCTTTTTCAACCTTTATCAACATTCACATACAAGTGTTTAGATAGTATAATACAAACATAATAATACATAAAAAGCAATTATTATTAAGTAGTGTCTTTAAGAGGTTACAGAGATTGTTGTCTATTTCTTTTTTTTAGCCTGTTTTTAAAATATGCAGAAGTTGGTTTGACGTTTTTAACAGAACATTGGTAGATAGAGTATTTGGCAATTAACATACAATGTGAAAGTGTAGTAGCCAATAGTAACAACTGACTAGTAGGACGGAAGCCATCATATTTTCATCTAGTACCCGGTCTTGCTTTTCCACCATAGACAGAATTGTTTCCAGAATATTTTACATCTTTACAATGCACTAGTAAATGTTCAGTTGTATGTTTTTTTAACAGTTGTTACACTGGTCGGTTTCTGCTAGATTTGTTTTTCTTAGCCAGCTGTTTGTAGTCATGTAGTTGTGAATAATCTTTTATTGAAAGCACTGTAACTTAGTTTCCTTTGTAGTAATAAAGGTAACAAGTATAGGCTCTCCAATGTTATCTTTGCAAATTTTTCGTATGATTTCATTTTCTCTACTGGGGGGTACAACTTGTTTTTCGATATTAAAGTATATTATACATCTGTTTGCATGTTGTTGGAAGGGGATGTACCTTCTCTGTGTATTCAGTAATATTTCTAGAGGTTGACTTTTTTCCATTGTTTTTTATCTTTCCGATTTCACCAATTGCAGCATTTATAGTTATCTCTAATGACTACACGTGTACAAAGTTACCAAAAGGATGCAAAAGTTTCTATAGAATGCTTATAACACATTCATTCCTCCATGATCACTCAGTTACTCAAGATTTCACTCATAATTCCTACCTTGCATGTGGACTCACATCAAAAATGTTGCATGTTGTTTCAGGATGCCTCAGCTTGAGACATATGGATGATCTGCATCATCCTCAGTCACCATCTTCATTCATCTTGGCTCCTACCACAACCAGACAAAGGGTGGACCAGGGGCATCTACAACGTCCAGTCATGTTGGTCTAGGACTCTCAAGAATGTAGTTGCAGATCCACATACATTATAAGCCAGGTCAAGGCTGCTTGATATATCCTAAACTTTTGTATATAGAGTAATGACCATATTTATTTTCTTTGTAGTGTGAAGTGGAACGCCTTTGCAAGGAGACTGAAATGGGGGGCACAATGGTCTGGCTTTCTTTTCTCCTCTTCTTTGCGTTTGCTCTACAGGCCCAAGCAGGTTCATATTGCAATGACGTCTGTCAGGTAAAACATACTGGGCGATCATGTAAGGCGCTTCCGCCAGGGTTGATGATGATTATTTTAGACCTAAGCTACCAGGTGCCTTGCGCTACGTGCAACACAACAGGACAGACCAATGAGGTTCCACTAGGGTGCCTTCCCAACACTCTGAAGATGATGCAAGTCACAGAATACTCGGACAGCAGCGGCAGGCTGAGGAGCTTCCCCCGTCTGAACAAGCTGCTCACGCTGATTCTGGGGCCCGGGAGCATGCAGGCGACAGGAAGTGAAACATTTTCAGCTGTGCCAAACCTTCAGGCACTGTCCATGAGCAGCAACGTCATCAAAGTCATTGGAAGCTGGTTTGGCGGGATCACAAAGTTGGTGAAGCTCGACCTGTCTAGGAATGAAATTGATCACATCATGAAGAATGCCTTGCAACCCTTGGCACGATTGGAGTACCTTATTTTAATGTATAACCGGCTGAGTACTGTGGAAGATTGGTACTTTGCTGGCCTGACCAGCCTCAAGTATCTGCACCTGAGCTACAACAACATCTCACATATTGCTGCGAAGTCGTTTGGTTACCTTTCCATGTTACAAAGTCTCTCCCTAGATCACAATAAGCTGTCGTCAGTCAATGCAAATTGGCTACAAGGGTTGGGCAGACCTGCCCAGAGGTTCAGTCTAGGGCTCACATACAACCGGATACAGATCATCCCAGTGGAGTCGCTCGCTACAGTGCGTGGATGGCGTGGCGACTTCCATCCATACGTTGAGGCAAATCCTTACCGTTGCACCTGTGCGCTAGATGGCTTGATGTCTGTAGGGCCTAGAGCATTGGGTCGCGTCTACAGCAGATTGCAGTGCAGCTACCCACCGAGTCTCTCCGGGAAAAAGATCGCCGACGTGGAGAGGTACGAGATGCCATGTCCGCCACCTACAGCCAAGGTATCACACCAAGATGACGGAGTCACTCTCGTTTGTGAGGTCTTCTGGGAGAAGCAGCCAGAGATCATTTGGCTGGATCCGGAAGGGAGGGACGTCAGAGACGGAGAGTCAGCCAGCCATTGTTTCAGCGCTGTAACTGCTCACTTGGAGCACGACATCCCCACCACCCAGTCTCCTGAAGGAGAAACAGCACACTCCACGAGCGACTCCGGCCTACCCTACATCGGCAAGTCCACCTCCACCCTCCGCCTGAGTCAGAAGGCCTACCGGTGCTGGACGGAGGGCAGTTTCCGGTGCATCGTGCAGTCTACACCAGGCAGCGTCACTGTGGATCTACCGCTGACCAAGCCACACGAGACAAGCGAAGGAGGGCAGAGCCATGGTGAGGGAGGGCAGAGCCAGCACACCATGATGGCAGCCGTCTACACCACGACACCTGTACATGCCCAGCAGAAGGCAAGGATGAGCAAATCCACGGTCAAGAGCACCAAGCCACACGAGACAAGCGAAGGAGGGCAGAGCCTACAGCACACCTTCACTGTGGATCTACCGCTGACCAAGCCACGCGAGACAAGCGAAGCATTACGAACTGGGCCAATTCACAACCGGGAAATGGAAACCCGCAGTTTCTGCGGCTCTCCCGCTGTGCGGAGCGGCTTAGTGTCATTAGCACCTCGGCGCGAGCAAACAGTCGCCTTGGACAGTTTGACTGCCGGGCGATGGCATTGGTGCATTTTAATTTTGAATCGCCAGATGGTGTTTTGACCGTCTTACTATTCCAGCTGCTGTTACAGTATCTGGTGGCCGATAATCGCCTTTCGGCGTACCACCAGTAGCACAGCACAGCAGCAAGTTCACTGAGCGGCGCGTTTGCGTTCTTGGTCTCACTAGGATATGAAATCAACGTTTTCAGATGGCAAAGGCCGTTTAGTCTGAATAGTTGAACTGAAAATGCTGAACTACGATTTGCAATGAGGGGATTGTCTGCGATATATTACCCGCGTCCAACTGAATTTTTTTTACTGCATTTCGAAACAGAACTAAACAAAATTGTATTGACGTCGCGAAGCGCTAACGCTTCTAGTTCTATTTGACATACGTTCTTCAAACAGATAGACGTCATATCACTCTCTTCCGGGATAGGATTTTGGCGCACAGTGTCATATCGGTTACAATACTATTCCACTACTCTCCGGAGGTTTACATCCAACGGGGATAGTCAGGTTTAGTGTGTTCGTAGCTTTAGCTCGCAGCTATAAGTTCGCTTGAATGGTGGGTTCCAGCTCCTGTAATTGTTATTCCTTGTTAAAGAGGGTACCACACCCCTTAGCCCACACGACAAACACCATGAGTCCTTAACCCAAAAAGCAGTTACTCAAGCAACTGGATATGATTTCACAAACGGCCAATCCAGTTGCAAGAGTAACTGCTTTTTGGCATATTATTATACCTGGATGTGTAACCTTCATCGACGTACCATGCATGAGCCATCTTAAATCTTAGGTCTTCAGCCGTTTGCTCATAAGGACTCGCCTTGTACGTGTAATTGATTACGTATTAACTTAAAGTCAAACCATGATGACTTCAGTCATGGACGATCGACCTCCGGCCACATCCTCTCTCTTCACTCTCTCTTCACTCTTGTATCAGTCGGTTTCCGTTGAGCTTTCAACTAATTGATCGCAACAAGTTGTTGCAACTTCTAGATGCTAATAACATTCCTTCAGATGTTGTCAGTGTTTTGAATGTTACGAATCATGATACCTCGGTCGTCGACGCATCGTAAGTGAATGAACGTTATTGCACGGTATTTGTACACGGTACAATGTAAGGCAAAAATGATACATTAATTAATACCCAGATGGAGGGACAGACCCTCTGGCGTCTCGAATTGGGACTGGCGCACTACGGGCAGCTATCACAGACACAAACGGTCAAATATAAAATGCATCTTACAATTATAACTCATCTTAAGAGTAAAGGCTGACATAAGTAAATATCCATCAAGTGGGGAAATGGTGGGGTCCAGTCATGATTTTCTATCATACTATTTTCTGACATAACGGCAAATGCGGCAGAGCGGAATCAACAAGTGCCAAGTGTTGAGTGCATTACATGAAGAACTACAAATGTATCAGCCTTCCACTTATTGCACTGTACAAGGAAAACATGTCTTGAAAATAGCGTCACTTATAACAAAGTCCCTTGGAGATTCAGTTCCTACCTAATGAATTTAGTGATGTGCTTAATCATACTTTATGTTGCGCTATACGATCATGAAGCTATTTGTCAATCCCTATCATATTGATTCGATAACCACAGTACACTGTCACTGAGCTAAAATCACCACACATGGTAGGTGGAGGTCAACCATCCATAGCTTGCCATTATTACCCGTTGCGTCCTTAAATAAACTTCATCACCGCTTATACCTTCCGCCAACGACAGACGATATGTGATGAAAAAAATCGAAAGAAACGTTAACTACTACCTGATCCGGCTTTTCGCCGCAACTTGCAATCGTTAAGACCATAACATTGTACTTTTGTATTCTGTCTACCTTATCATATTCTAGAAGCAATCAAAATATTTTGCATATCATGGCTAACGAGTGCTGATAAATGTCAGATTAAAGTTACGTCGGATTGAAGGTTCATTGCCGTCACGCAGGTCAGATCCAATTAAGCAAACTTTTTTTTAGGATGGTATTCTCATGTCATGGACATAGCAAAGAAAGAAAGCCAAAGACTAGCCTTCTTTGTCGATTTCGTCAATGTAACCTAACCACGGAAGACTTGGTCGCTGTTAACACGCGTTTCATCCGTCCCATTCTAAAATACTAACCCCATTGTGGTATCCCGCAGTATCCGGCCTTACAAACATACAACACGGAAAATAGAAATGAGAGGTTTTTTTACACATACGAGTCAATGTAGCAGTCTACTCGTATATAGCTATATTCACTGGGTATAAGTGGATTGGACGGGCACACTGAAAATTAGAACATTAAGTGGAATTTTGCATAGAGCCAGTGACCTATCGAAACCTTATAAAAAGGTAAAAAGAAATCGTCGCCGAGGCCTCGCTTAATTTAAGCCCAGCTTCCAGGGACCCACCAACGTACGCCGAAGTGCTAAAGATCACCCGAAGTCCGTGTAATCTGCAGGACGTCTTGTCGTTCTTCTGCCGAAAATGCCCATGTGGAATTCGCCAACACGCCGGCCGAGCTCAACTACAGCGGCTTGAGTCTACGTCAAACTGACTTCGGATCCCGAACCGCTGAAATATACACTTAACATATGGCCAAAGCTTATTTCTCTGTAGCCATACCCACGAATGAGCATGCGTCTGACCAACAGCCATCATCCATGACACATTTCTAGCCTGGCTCCCTAGTGCCAGCTGCCTTAATCCTTTCGCTTGCTAAAGCCCCCTTTACAAATGAAGAATTTAGCTCGGCCGAGTTGTTGGCGAGCTCCAAATGGACATTTTCGGCCGGAGTATGACCGGCGCTTTGGCGATTATGCGGACCTCGAGCGAATTTTTGCAGCTCGGCCGGCGTTTGCGGGGCACTTGCAGCTGCGCTTAATTTCAGCGAGGCCTCAGTGGCGAGTGTTGAGCTCGGAGAGCCCGTCAATGGGTTGCCTGTAGCTCGACGGGAGCTTGTCTGAGCAATGGCCAAGACTTGGCCAGTACTCAGGCGGCTAACCGACGGTTTTTAACTGTCTTCTTTTCGGTCGGAGTTTGCCCGATCTCTTAAGCCTCGCGCCAGACTCGTTCGGGCTTCCTGCAATAACCGGACGATATTCCGTCCGACTTTAAACTAGTTTGGCGTGCTTTGGGCGAGCGTTGTGCTGGTGTCGCTGGGAGCTTGGGAGGGCTCCGGCAGAATTTTAACTGTCACCTAATCAATTTGATACCTGTGTTGAACACGTGCCTTTGTTTTGGCCTTTCATCTTTAATAAAAAGTTTGTTCCGAAATATAAGATAAATAAAGACTACTATATGAACTTTTCTAAAAAAAAGCTGCGTACCTTTTATTCATAATTCAAGGCAATTGGACACCAAGACAGCACTTCCTATCTATTTTTTTGCTATTGGTTTGAATGTGTTAGATCATATATTCTTCATGTCTAAAGGCTTCAAGTCTGAAACTCAGACGGCCTTTGTCGGCCTTCGCTCGAGGTTCGCCCGAGGTTTGCCCGAGGTTCGCCCGATGTCAGCTTTGTCAATATCATTGTATTATGGTGAATCAGACTGGTTTGTTCACTTTGTGGCTCTTGTGGTAGTTTTTGGATTAGTATGTCACAACATTCCTGTTGATATTATTGTTTTCAGTGTGCCCGTCCACTCCACTCATGTCCTACATATATCTCGCAACTCAGAAATTAGATTTACACAAATATTGGCTTTTTACAAGGTTAGTCAGTTCTGACTTCGTCCATGTTCAAGACATAGTATAATCTCACTAACAAATCAGTTGTCTTGGACGGACGTCGGACGGGCTCCGTCCATTTGTAAAGGGGGCAGATTTTCAGCGAAAAATACAGCCGATACTCGGGCGATGTTGAAATTCGGCGAGCTCTGACCGATCTACAAATTCGGCCGGCGTCCGCATGAATTGTAAAGCCGGCTTAACCACGGAATCACTACGGACTCAGTACGGAGGATGGCACTAAGGCTAACACATTTCACCATGTGAGCCGATAGATTTAATACTGAATGAAGACCTTTATTGCACATTTGTGCCCCACTGGGCTAAGTACAGGTCACATGGTGAGAATCCCATATATGTAACAATGAAAAGAATCATACACATATTTATATGCAGATGTGCGTCTAATCTATTCTAGGACATTCGACTTCCTCTCGCTTCTTGGTAATTGCATAAATGTAGCTAGCTGTATGGTTGGTTAGAGTTGGTTTATCAAAAGCTATCAGGAATATAAATTTCTCTTTACTATTCAAGTATCTAAAGTGAGGATGTTTACTTAATACATAGTCAAATTAAATACTCCTATCGCTACCATACAAAAGACAATCCATAGTATAATGTACTTCATCTTCTACTTTCCCTAAACTACAAAATTGGCATATTCTTTGCTCTAGAGCAGAGTGGTTATGTCTTCCTGATTCGATTCGTAATTTGTGGCAACTGATTCTTAGTTTTGTGATGGTAGATCTGTGGCGTACATTGGCAATCATAAGATATTCTTCTTCTTTATAAGATTGTTTTAATAGTCTGTATGTTCTAATTTCTAATTTCTACTAGAGTTCGGCTAAGACCAGCGATCCGCGGAGCCTGGAAGAGGCTATAACTAACAATCCCTTACTCAATTTGTCTCATTCATGATCAACCACCTTTGCGTTATACGTTAATATCTTACATATATGTAAGATTAAAACGCATGATTACATATTGTGAAAAAGAGCATGCAGACAAGAACAATTAAGACTGTCCAGACACCACAGGAACTTTTTTAGGCTTGTTAAATTTTTGTAGTCGATATGTGTTAGTATATTGGCTGTCCTTAAGCCCCGTTTACAAATCAAGAATTTAGCTCGGACGAGTCTGACTGAGACAAAAGCAAATAGAAACAGGTGTCAGGTTACAGATGTAGGTCAAAGTGGTAGAGATTAACATGATTTGAAGGTGGGGA
>NC_049985.1:8819777-8824141 GCF_000003815.2 Branchiostoma floridae | reverse complement strand
CTCGTCCGAGCTAAATTCTTGATTTGTAAACGGGGCTTTTCGAATAACTTCCAATTGTCGCTTCGCACGTAAGTCAGTGACAACATTACACTTTACAGGGTTTACGTATACGCCAGTCTCGCCTGCCTGTCAGAACACTCAGTCGTCACATAATTGCACAAATTTTTGCTGCTCCAACATGTCCTTATCAGCAAGATAGTAAACAAGTTTTCAAGATCTACCAGGATAACCTACCAAACGGAGACTATGTTATTTCAAGGATATTGTATGTCCTTTAATACTAGTAACGTTACTTCTTTTTCAGAAATAGTTACACAATAAGGCCCGTAAAAAAGTAGTGAACTGCGAGTACTTGACCACAAAAGTGTTTGAGCTGAGGACTTCGGTAATAGTTAAAGTCACCAACCATTTTTTTAAAAATCCGAACCAACATTTCACACGGGACGACATGTACAGGACAACACACGGGCTGGAACAAGTGATATGCCGACATGCTACAACATGCACTGTTAGTTTTGGTTAGATGATTCGGGTCAACGTTCAAGACTGCTATTTCGGAATGCATTTAAATGTACTACCCATTTCGGTATATGAAGTTTATCTGATGCTATGTGCAGTTCAGAAGAAAAGCGGATCTATACAACAGAATGTCTCAGCTAAGACAGAACTGCAGTGTAACGTTATGTTAAAACGTTTATAGACTGTTCTTGAGGATTACTTCAGTTGTCAACATTACCGTCATATATGTTAGGTCATATATGTTAGTACTAGACTTACTGTATGCATTTTATGTAACATTCAATCGCCCAGTAAATGGACACGTGTTAAATGTTGCGAGTCCCATGTCAGACACGAGTGAACGAATAGAAAGATTTTTTTTGCGGTAATAATTTCCGAGGAAAGGTAATGAAAGCGAGGAACTGGTCACTCAGTAAGGTTTGCAGTACTAGTCTGTTTTAATGACGTTGTCAAATTCCACATGAAATCACATACAGGTAGCTAATCGATTCACAGTGTGTACTTATTGTAAGGATGAGAACAAGAGTGGCATTGCTACATTGCTTGAGATTCCCTTTCTCTCCCTGGTTTTACTAGTCTAGACTGAGTACCATGCTCCGTAGTGCCCGCTGGTTCAATACTTTCGCTTGCAAACCACGGATTGGTTAGCAAGCGAAAGTATTGACTATTAAACTAAGCCAGTGGTCACTACGGAGGATGGTACTCAGGCTTGGTTTCATCACACAATAAAGAAACCTGGCTTCAATATAATCTCAAGGCTGGCAGATTTACCGGTGCGATAAGATAGTATCAAAGCCCGCCTATTCTCCCAGCAGAGGTTAAGTCGCGGAAATATACTAGTAGTTGTTACCGGCTCGCTCCTCTCACAGATATCGTGTCTCGCGAATAACTTTATACTCCTTTACCAGCTTTTTTTACTATGATCCTTTATGCCACCGGTAAATCTGCCTGGAGACTAGCTTCAAGGATTAATGGATGTCTATATCCTGCATAGGTATGTACACACAGAATCGCACCTATGTTCAGATTATTATTCCGCAAGTAGATGTAGACCAAACACATATCCGCATTTCCAACTCATAAACCAACGACAATTACATCTACAACAATAAAGGTAAGTAAGCAGAAACTGCAGTCTCTTCCAAATCACCGCCCTAAGATTGACATCAGTCATAAGATTGACAGCTTGACTTTATAATTCTAAATCTTTACACCAGGGTTGTAGCCAGCCTGAATCATTTTCAGTCTCCTTGATTTTGAATGGTGATCCTACCGAGCACCAAAGGCATGGCGTGACGTTGCGCGTCATTTCTCGGACCAGTCAAGACCATCTGAAACACTATTTCCTGCATTTTGAGGTGCAAATTTTGCTCGTAGACTAAGCTGTTCAATGTCATCTGTTTTGGTGAAGAAGAACACATGGGTTTCAGTTTTTTTTTTAATATCTTTACATATCAATTTTTGTCTGTCCCAGGGGACGGAATGGGGAAAACTTGTTTCAGTCCCCAGCTGCAACATTCCTTCAAAGGACTGAAGGACAAGTGCTGGCTACAACCCTGCTTTACACGCATTTGCCTTACGTCGGCTAGTAGTAACAATTGGTTCGCTATCAATCTTGAAAGCTAGTTCTAGCACGTTCATTTAACACAATTTGAATTGCTATTGTTTCATGTCTAAATGACTTTCTGGGTAGTCACGTACACCAGTCACATGTACAAGGCATTTATGTCTCCACAAGCGATGCACTGTCTATACAATGTCTCTCTGATATTCCGGTGTGTTTCATCTAAGTCGTCCAGCCTGGCGAAAATCTGGAAACCACAGTCGTCGCAGGTACTATTCAAGTCTTCAAAGTCGTCAGCATCTGTCACCTGTAGATAAAAAGATCAAGTACATATAATTTCTCACTGTTGGAGGGCAATTTAAGTATGAGATAGTCAGTAGCATATAAAAAGCATTCTATGCGGTTCCATTCCAAACTTGGAGATCGGGCAAATTTAAGAGATGGGGAAGATATATACAAATACCCAATGTATGGGTAAAAATTTCGTTCCTCACCTCCCTAGTAGTCTCATCATCTGTCGGTACCCATCGTGCGTTCTTGTGAAGCTCCATCGCCTTATCTAATCTGGATCGCACGCTCTTGGCAAGTTCAGGTGTAGTTAGAATTGATATTTCCAGACAGGCGCCTTTGTTGGCCGGGCAGTGGCAATATCTGAGATGACAGTCCAACTGGAACTCTAGACACACTTCTATTATCCGCAATGCGCCTTCAGGGTAGACAGCACTGATTGTTTTGCGTCCTTGTTCCAGTAGAATTCCTTGGTCGGACTTCAGTACCCTTACCGGCCCAGAGACGGGACATGAAAGGTTTTCTAGCCAGATAAACAGTGTAGTAGCGTTAATCTCCGTCATCTCGGTGGTACACCGGCGGTAATCCTCAAGCTTTCCCTGGTGACGCTAACAGGAAAGGTCGCCCAGCTATTCACACTTGTCCGTCACAGTAAAGACCAGAACAATGGTCGTGTCTCCCCGCAAGGAACGGAATTTTATCAAGATAAGCACCGTCCAATCAACGATCTCCTTTTCCGTGACGTAATGATCAATTGTTTGTCCAGAGCGATTTTTCGGTCAGTTTGCGCGATTACGGCCAGTCTGTTTATGCGCACTTTGCTGTGCGGACACGGATGACTTTCGCTGATCACAGCCATCACAGTATGGGAGGGCTCAACGCCAGTGTGGGGAAAGCCTATGTTTCCACCCTTTTGGTCATCCTCTTGATGCGAGGTAAGATACTTTTCAGTCAAGGCTCTGTGTGGCAAGCCGTTTTTGACGCTTTTTGTCCGGCTTTCTATTTTGTTTTCTTTATATCTGCGGGCTAGTCAAAACTGCATGGAGAGCAAGGAGGTCCTTGATGGAGAGTAAAGTTATCTGTGTGAAACCAAGGTCGAACTCGACGACTCATGTTCATTCATTCTATAGCTTAAACAAAGGTAGTTATATCTCCCAAATGGTGTCCTTGGTTGAAGGCAGAATATATTTGCTACCTGCCCTGGTCCGAAAGCGTGCCCTATGCATAATTATGACGTCATTCATTCGGAGCTTCCGCGCCGGAATTTCACTGTCAAAATGGCGCCCGGTTATATGTGCTTGTTTACAAGAGACTTGGCTGAAGCTGTTGCTAAACCTACGAGGCGTTCCACTGGAGTATTAGACCTTACACAAGGGCAACAACAACAATCATCCTGTAGCGTGTTATCAGATTCTACAGAAGTTGTAGTTTCGGTCGATATAACATCAACACAGGCACGACGTCGGCAACCGTGAACTATTTGTCAACTTTCCTTTTCCAGTGACTGTACAACCGAGTGGAGTACACTCACTACCCAAGCATGATGGGGAGAGTGGGGACTGGCCTATTGTGGACATGGTCCAAGATGGTAGGATTTTCCATTCATTTACGGCATTGTGCAGTTTAAATACTGTCATCTAACAATATTACAAACTGTTCGGGTAGCCATATATAGTAGTAGATACGTGTAGACCCTGGTGATTGAAGAACTTTGTTGCACATTTTGGCCACACCGGGCTAAGTACAGGTCACAACAAGACTTGCTGAAAAGATAAAGTTAAAGGCATACTACGTAGTTTATCTGAGTGACCACCAGAGTTAGACCCTCCTGGCTGTAAGTAACAACTTCCAGGCCTCGAGTAGGCACCCTAGGGGGTGGGGTAATGAGTTCATCACACTCCGGCCTGGCTACAGGGGAAGATCTTCTTCTTTGAAAACACGCAATTTTTTTCACTTCAGATTAGGATATAATCATACAATTAGTCTATTTGTA
>NC_049985.1:8807663-8819685 GCF_000003815.2 Branchiostoma floridae | reverse complement strand
ATAGGAGAGCAGAGGGAAGAGCATACCACAAGGACAGTGGTCTACGACACAACACCTATTAAACTGAATAGACAGATCATCAAAACTAACGCCAAAACCACGGACAGGAATAACACGAGGACAGCCGTTTATGCCACAACACCATTACGTCGAAATGGAAAGATTATTGAAACTATCGCTAAAACCACGGACAGGAACCGCCAGAGGGACAGTACCACTCCAACAGGGAATGAGCTACACCAGGACACCATGATGACTGTTGTCTACTCTACAAGTGCTAGTGTGGCCTCCATCCTTCTGGTAGGGATAACGTTTGCTTGCGCCAAGTGCTACAAGAGGCGACAGCATCAGCATTACAATGTGCAGGGCAATGCTGCAGGTGCTAATGGAGGCATACCGCTGCAAAACATCCAGCCACCTGCCCCGGGGTCCCCAGCCCCCGCCACTGGAATTTCATCATCTCTTCACCACACATATGATGAGATTCAGGACGACACACCCATTGTCCCATATGCCGAAACAATGCAATTGAAAAATCCAGTGTATGGCGCTGACGTGACGGGACCAAAAGGTGCCACATCAATCCCAGACCCTCGTTCCCACCCCGATCCCGGCGGGCCCCTCAAGTCCAGGGCTGTATCACAGTCTCCAGGCTTGGGCACATCTCAGGCAGGGAAGGTCCCCGACCCTCCTCCGAGACCAAACCTTCCGGCCAACTGCAGCGATTCCAACTACTACCCACCAGGGATGAAAACAAATCAAGCCGAAGAGATCCCAGATTCTCTTCCACGCACCGACAGATACACCAACTCCAATGCCTCCTCTCAACCACAAGACTGGGAGATGTCAGAACAGATGCCACCACCTGCAGCTGGGACCTCATCTGGCCTGCATGGTTCGGGGATAGACAAAGAAGAGGAAGTCGAGGGTCCCAACATTTACCTTGACCTTAATGGCCCACCACGCCTCCCTGGCCCATAGCTGCAACTGATCAGTTCAATACTGGACAATCGTCCTTCCTGACAAGAAACCTTCAGAAAAACCTAAGGCTGTTGGATAAAGATGATTATCATGGAAACAATCATCAGACAAAACATCTGAAGTCATGCTGAAATAATTAAATCCTAAATGCCTGTAACTGTAACTAGATTTGGTTATCATATTCATAAAATGCAGCTTCTCACTTAACAGAACAATCAGAACACAATGCCTCCATTTTTTGTGGCCTACAACTAATGCCAGAGTGATTGTGACTGTCACTATAATCTATGGACAATGGTTCTACCTATATGCTTGGCAAGTTATTTCTATATTGTACATTGTATTGTTTATATCCGTTTCTGGTGCTTATTGAAAAGGTACTCCTTTTTATCATGCACGACCTACAGAAGGGCCAGGGACATTGGTAGGCAAGAAAATATACCATGAATAACAATCTGTTGTGCAATAAGGAGAGATGAGTCGGGGACTGCTAATCAAAGGATTACTAAACTCCAGAAGGGAGTGTTTTTTTCTAATATATAACACATCAATGAACACATTTTGCAGAATTCCCTTGACGTGAATTACAGGTGTTTTAAAAATGTGACACTCATGTAGACACTGCCTTCATTGTGAAACGTTTCTGCATAGCTGAGGGGCGATAAGCACACAAAGATGAGAAGGCCACTTGTTCGTATTACACATATGAAGAAGGGCTTTTTATTGCCACTGAAGTTAGTTCTATAACCCATCTTTTGTCGGGCCTTGTCCGGAACATGGAAAACAGTACTATCTTCTGGAGTTTCAGTCTTCTTATGGGATCAGGAATAATCACTGTGAAGTGCTTAATCAAAGTAAATGTTTGCTGATGATCTATTAGTATTACTATGGAAATTTTGACATATCATCCACAAATAGAAATATACTTTTTTCAGCTTTAGTAGTGTGGTCAAATTGTCAAAAATGTTTTGACATGTCTTTTTGTATTTACAATACATGGCTGTATAGCACATGTACAAGAACAATATGCAGTGTCAGGAATTATAACTGTGACATCTGATCTATATTAGAGGCCAATCGGTAGTAAAAAAAGTCATTAACTTTTACTGTTACTTGTTGTGTACTGTAAGTAGTACTAGTAGATGTTGGTACAGTGAGTTTGCTTCTAACGCACTTCACTGGTTGATTCCAAATTTCACGGAAATGTGTCAGCATATATAGCTTTGTTTTCAACTTCAGTTATCATTCAAAGGTAAGAGCCTCAATGATAACAACTTGTAACATTAGCTGTCTAAAGGATTTTACTGATAGTTTTGACTTTGGAAAATAATAACATTTGTTAACTAGTACAGTGTAAAAGTGAATACCTGTGTTGTAAACATGCATAGAATTAGCCTGTGTTAGTGAACTTATTGGTCAACGGTCACCCACTCACTAACTCACTAGTACATGTATATCACAGGACTCATTCAAACTGGGGTCAGAGGATAAATTCCAGCACAGGTTGTAACCATCAATGGTGACCTTTATACTAAGACATCTGGTATAGTTGCTTCAAATTAGGGGTGTGTCAAAGTTATTGTGTTTGGTGTGTGACCCGAAAGTAGCCTGTATAGCTGACATGGCTATTAATCTACAAGCCTGATTAAGAATGCTACTTGCCATCTAAAGATGATGAGGATTCGTGTGCATTTAACAAAATAAACATAAATAACTGTCTGTGACACTAGTGGTGTCGTCTATTTTCTATATAGTATATGGCTATATCAGCTTATTCCCATTTCTGCAACAGTGAATAAAATCAGAGAACAAAATTTTGATCCATTGTATATTATGATTTTGAACAATGATTCTTTACCTAGCGTCAAATTTGATACAAAGCTTTTCCTTATCAATTCTAAAAGCACAACACACGGAGTCAACAGTTAGGGATATCGAGTACTTTGTCATGCTATTTTGAATACAAACATATGCTCTATTACCATTGCTGCACTACTCGTAGACTTTCTATATCCAGCTCTGCTGCACAGAAAATCTAAGCCATGCATCGGTTAGCAAGTCACATTTTAATAAATAAATTGAAGACCCTTAATATAGTCCTAAGGTCTGTCCATCTGGGCAAGGTATTCTTGAAATAAGAGTGGTTGTCCCTCCTTCATGTGCAGCATACGCCAGGTGTCAATCCATGTCCCAGCAACACCGACACTAGTCTTTCTTATCGTCCTTCTTTACTAACAAGTCACTGACTTTCTTGCTTATGTTGGGCACCTTGTAGTTTTGTTCCACGTATATGCCGAATGCCACCCCGGCCAGTGCTCCCAGCGTCAGCGCTGATACTCTGGACACCAGGGCTCCCACCAACACTCCTTTACCAAAGTCTGACATTGACATGTCCTGGAAATGAGAAGTCATCATGGTATTCCATACTTTAACTCATCTGAAATCATTCTGCAGCCATTCTGCAGCCATTGGCAGTTTATGATAGTTCAAATTTCTAACGTTACAATTTGTTTGGAAGGCAGGACATTGTCTTCACATCCGTAGTTCTGCTTGGAGACCTCCATCTGCCTCTTACTGTAATGAATAATGACTTATTTTCATCAGCCTGTGCTTACAATTTTTCTCTGTTATGATCACAAGTCAAGTCAAGTCACAAATTATATCTTGGGCAAATATTTAGGGGGGTGGGGGTGGCTAACAGACCTGTGCTGTCAGTATGAGCTTTTGATAAGAGTGGTAAGAAAACAGTTCCAAGTTATGCATTCAACAAACCTTGAATAGATCAGGTTTAAAGACGTCCATAATCAAGTCATCTAGGTCAGGAAAATCCGATTTTTTGTCGTCTCCCGCCATCTTGGGTCGATTGGAATGGTCCACTTGAGCAAATGGGGGTGTCAAATAAAGTGATTTTGAGACGAAAATAGGGTCGTTTGAACGTTCGATCGGCGGAATGCTGTAAGGGATAGCATTGAAAATGCATTTACAAAAGTTACATTACATTGTTCCCATATTTAGCTCTTGTTCATTTAGTTATCGTTTTCATACAAGAAAATACCGTCTGCAATGTTTTATGCTGCAGTTCTCCTATATACCGCTAGAGGGCAGTGTGAGATCGCTCCCATGAGCACTCTCGTCGCGTCACATGATTTTATGATGTGTTGGTTCCAATCCTGATGGCTGCGATCAAGACGTAGTTTGGACAGTTTTCTTGGGGTCCTGAGACTTTTAGGGCGAGCTGGGGGTACCAGTCCAGAACTAGGTATCACAAGGAGTCCCTCCCCGGCTTGGAGAAATCGTCTTACTGCTCCATATAGTCGAGAAGTCGGGTAGGCGCTCTTTCTGACAGGAGTAAAAATTTAACGTCATCGTCTGCAAGAGGAGGGGTCACCGGGCACAGCATCAACTGGTCAACATCTGCAGATGTGTCTGCTAGAAACTGTGGTGTTGTGCTTTTACTGTCTGCTCTAGGATCTAGGCCGCTGGGAACCAGGAATAGCAACCAGAAACTAAACATTTGTGTTGTGATATCGTAGTACCCGATCTGTATTGTATTTGTGCATCAAAATGGGGAGGGGCCGGGTATGACTTCAGTGTAGTTCCGATTTTCCCAAGCTATTTTACAGGTTTTACCACAGCAAAAACCTGTATTGTTTTACCCCGGATCCATGGGCACCGCCATCTTGTTACCTGTGAAATACAAGTAAAGTAACCCAAAGAAGGGATCTTGAAGTAGAATCATGATGGAGGTAGATTTGGGAATCGAGACTGTGTACGGCAGTGATGACACATCTACCGGCGTTATGTCGGAGAAGGTGTCTGCGCTGGCCAGTAGTGTGTACCAGGAGTTCGAGAGGATGATCAAGAAATATGACGAAGACGTCGTCAAGGAACTCATGCCTCTGGTGGTCAATGTCTTGGAGAACCTGGACATTGTCACGCACGATAACCAGGTAAGCATGGTTCGTACGTTCATCGAGGACAGATAACCTGTTTTGTTTTACTACTTCGCCCTTAAGGGGTGAACTCAATAGATTGTTTTGTCCTGTCTGCCTGTGTGTGTCTGCGTTTCTGTGATTCTACCAATTACTGAAATAATGCATCACTGGCTGGCAAAATACACCAGATGATTATTACTGTATTGCCTGTGCTGCAAAAATTCCTGTGTGACACTTGTAAGGGTTGAAATTGAAAAGCAGTGTCATCGGTACGGCCTACGGGGTTGAAACTTGCCATCTCTGACTTCCTTGTTTTTATTTTGCTGCCCTGTCAGCTTTGGAATCAATTCATGGAAGACGTTGACTTCTAACACTATTAAGTAGTACATTCTAGTACTACATGGCCTTCTTGAAAACTTTTAATTACAAACCAAGGCGTCTTTTTATCTGGATGGACAGATTTTGGAGCTGGATTTTGGTTAAAAATAAAAAGTTTCTATTTTTTAGTTGTTGTTGTTTAGGCCTCATATCTTTCTCAGTACTACCCAGTTCTGACAATGATATCCCCATGTATATTAACAATGTCAAGCTCAGCTCCCATGGGATGTATGACATCACCTGTTAGCCATGCTTGCACCAGTGACTGGTATATAATATCTCTGGGTTGAACTTGTACCCTATGAATGTGATGCCAACTGTAGGGTTCAGGTTTCTCTGGAAAAAAAAAAAATTTCTGAGGAAAAACTGGCACTTGAAAAATCTCGGCATGAAAACAAGCCAATCAGCAAATTCCCAAGGGATTCAATTTTTCTTTTGAGTTTAGTGTACCCTACTAAGTATGTTGGGTTTCCTAAAACACAGGATCTCCAGTTTAATGTCCCTGTTCTAAAAGCTTAAAAACTAAGAATGCGGAAGGGAGACGGTGGGTAGGAGTCAGTCAAACTCTCAACCTTAGGGTCCAAAGGCAGGGTTAATCACCTCTAAACCAGGGTTATATAAGGTCATGTCATTGTAGTCTGGTATCAAAGTGCAGGCACATGGATTTGTGCAGCTTGTCTGCAACTGAATCACAAATCCAATATACCATCTATATTTGAAAGAGCTTGAGCTTCATATTTGGAAACAGGTGTACTGGTGCACCTAACGAACATATTAATCTGGGAACACAACGTAATATTGAATATGATGAGAAAGAGCAATCTTGTCCAGAGCTGCAGTCCGAATGGCTACTTGTAGTTGTAGACAAACTAGCGCGCCCAAGGTCAAAAATGTATATTATTGGTTAGTAAACTTATATGTACATTTGTAGTTTTGGGTGCACAATGCACCCAGTATTTAGAGGCCTGCATCATTGGGAAGTTTGAAGTGTTGATATGTAGTGATGTCTGGATGACTGACTGGTACACAGGAGCAGGAGGTTGTGTTGATATATGTAGTAATGTCTGCATGACTGATTGGTACACAGGAGCAGGAGGTTGTGTTGATATATGTAGTAATGTCTGCATGACTGATTGGTACACAGTTGTCTTGATACATGTAGTAATGTCTCAGTAGTGTTGATACATGTAGTAATGTCTGTATGACTGATTGGTCCACAGGAGCAGGAGGTTGTGTTGATACAGTACATGATGTACTTTAGTAATGTCTGTATGACTGATTGGTCCAGAGGATCAGAAGGTTGTGTTGATATATGTAGTAATGTCTGTATGACTGATTGGTCCACAGGAGCAGGAGGTTGTGTTGATACATGTAGCAATGTCTCAGTAGTGTTGATATATGTAGTAATGTCTGTATGACTGATTGGTCCACAGGAGCAGGAGCGAGGTTGTGTTGCTATATGTAGTAATGTCTGCATGACTGATTGGTCCACAGGAGCAGGAGGTTGTGTTGATACAGTACATGATGTACTTTAGTAATGTCTGTATGACTGATTGGTCCAGAGGATCAGAAGGTTGTGTTGATATATGTAGTAATGTCTGTATGACTGATTGGTCCACAGGAGCAGGAGGTTGTGTTGATACATGTAGTAATGTCTGTATGACTGATTGGTCCACAGGAGCAGGAGCGAGGTTGTGTTGCTATATGTAGTAATGTCTGCATGACTGATTGGTCCACAGGAGCAGGAGGTTGTGTTGATACATGTAGTAATGTCTGCATGACTGATTGGTCCACAGGAGCAGGAGGTTGAACTGGAGTTGTTGCGGGATGACAATGAGCAGCTGATCACCCAGTACGAGAGAGAGAAGCAGCTGAGGAAACATGCGGAGCAGGTACGTGCCGACAGCTAGCTGTGAGCACCAACATTCAGCTATTGTTATAACATGTACTACATGTGAAATCTGAAATTTTAACTGTTGCATCATCATCGGTGCCACCGTTATAGCATTACAGAAATAATATTACTCATTGTCTGGCAGTTGTACAGTCACGCCATTGACGGATATATAGTGAAATTTTATTTCAGTTGATCATCCCTCTGTAGATGCTTTATCAATTACATCATGTTATAACTTATATGTCATATTTCTTGCGCTAACAGTCAGTGACCTGTTTATCAGTTAAAAAAGAACCCAAACTGTTCACACATTGGACACACAAAAAACAGTTAACTAGTAAATAGTATAAGTTTACTATAACATACAAAATGTTATGAGTCAGAAAGTTAGGAATGTACAGATTTCTGTTTTTTTATTGCCCAACAGAAAGCCCTGGAGATGGAAGACGTGCACGAGTTACAGCGGCGCGACCTCCAGAACCGGACAGAGGCGTTGGAGATGCAGACAAGACAGTTAGAGCTCAAGTGCAAGAACTACTCCGATCAGAGTAAGCATCCTGTCAGGCCTAACCAAGTTAATCAAGTTTCTCAGATTTAAATACAGATAACATCCAAACTGAAAGATCATCATAGTAGTTATTAAAGGCCCCCTGTGCTGTCACTACGACCTAAATAGGACATGTGTGTCCGTCCCTTTCACACTGGGTATATCATACTAAATGTAAAAGTGTAACCGAGAAGACAACAAAACACAGAAAGTGTGAAAAGATTTGTTTCTTTTCTATACAATTCGTTGAGGGATATGTCAAATTTTAGGTTGCATGAGAGCGCCGTCCTAGTGGAAAGGGGGGTATAAACAAAGGTTCAAACAGACAAACAAGTAGAGTCTGATAAACATGTGCTGATATTATAGATTTCATATTCATTGCTTTGTTTTGTTTTGTTTGCTAGTCACTCGACTGGAAGACAGAGAAAGTGAGATGAAGAGAGAATACCAACAGTTGCACCAAAGACACACAGAGGTATGTATGTGCCTTTGATCACAATCATGATAAGATGATTGTTGATAGCAGCAGAGTAACACAGTTACATGTATATATACTGTACCAGAGATACAAGTGACTGTATAAACGCCATCACCAAACTGAAAGTGTCAGGCAAGAGGGGTCATGGTAGGCCGAGAAAAACTTGGATGGAACGTGTTAAGAGGGACATCAAGATGTGCGGTCTGACTGGGGTTGACCCACTAGACAGAGCCGCATGGAAGCGATGTGTGAAGACTAGCCAACTGCTGCCTACCCCTGTGTCAGCGATCCCAGCAACAGTATAATCAAACAATGGTGTAGTGAGTGAGTGTGTGACCAGAGATAGCAGTATTGAACTTCTATGAACTTGGCCATCAAAATCAAGAGTGTATGGAGTTTGGTAGAATTTCCATCCTCTTGCAGTTCCAGCCTGTTCCTCTGATTGCTCCCCTGCCAAACAGTCTGGCACCTGATAATGGAGTAACGACTGTCATTTAAAGTTGTGATTAGTTCCAAGTGACAGTATACTCTGTAACGGCATATTAACGGGCTTGGAACAGGCATTCAAAAGTTTCATCCCAGTTACACTGCTTCTAAGAACATTTGAAATCTGAAATATTATCATATCTTGCTTTCCTTTGGTATACATTCCATAATAACAGTATTTTTCTAAATCATTACTACATAAATAGATTCTTTGCAGTAAAATGATTCTTGTTAAGCTATTTTACTAGGCTCTTGGTATCTAAATGTTTAGAATTGACAATTGACAAAAACACCTTTTTGGCTGTGCCACAGGGGTGAAGCCTTACTTATTTATTTTGTTGAGGACAGTGACTGCAGAAGTCTTGTTTGTTGTGTTTAGATGATACAGACCTACATGGAGCACATAGAACGGACCAAGATGGCGCAGTCTCTGGGTCAGGATGTGGCAGCAAGTCCAAAGGCAAAGTAAGGGGCTTGTTTCTTCGTCGTTCTACAGTTTTATCCTGCACATTATCATCCTGGTACCACAAGGATGTTTGTTTGTTTGTTTATTTATCTATTTATTTGCACAACAAAATACATTAAATAATACAGAAAAGAATGCATAAAAATAGGTTCGGGAGGAGGGGAAAACTGTAAACAGCTAATGTCAGCGATTTACACATGATTAAACTACAAGTTGCAGTTAACCTTCATTGTGGTAGGATTAAATGAAGCCAGTTGTGGGTGGACAGATTTGAGCATTGCCAGCTATCGTGATAAAGGAACTTTTAGTTGTGTAAGATTTTTCCTTGAATCATGTACAAATACGATATGGGCAGATGTTAGAAAATGTACTGTATTGTAGGTTGCACAGTATCCTGAACCGCCCGTCCTCCCCTAACTACTACGCCCTGAGTAACCAGGATGTGGGCTCACCCGCCTCACCAAAGACCCCCCAGGCCATGTCACTCATCGAGGGAGAGGATGTTCTGGGGAGAAGCCCTGCCAGGGAGCCTGTGGGTCTTAAAAATACTACAGATCTTAAGGTAAGGGACAGCACGGACTGGGGTAAGCTTGGCCAACATTAGTGATAATAGCACTCACATAGTATAGTGTCTTTACTGTTCTTCTGTCATGCCAACTTCTTTTATTTTGTTTTCTTTGCCATTAATTCTAAACTTTGCATCATGTGGGCTAACCGTGGCATGGAATTTTGCTCTGTCCTTCATCAAGTGTGGAATAATTTCATTATTAACCAGCTAGCTGTTTTTATTTCCTGTGCTGGTGTTTGCTGTTTTCTGTTCTGTTGTTTTCTTGAACACCTTACACACTGTTTGTGAAGGATGAGCAAGGCGGGACTGAAAATGGTGCTGCACAATTGCATGGGGATGAAAAGCATGATGGGATAGAGTCCCAGGTGGCGGAGGTGGACGTATCCCGCGATTCAGTGCATGAGCCGGGTGACACCGCTGGTTCCGAGGAAGTCGTATCGCATGACCCCGTGTCTAAAGACGATAAAACAGCCACAGGGGATGTATCCCACAATTCTGAGCATGAGACGAGACCGACGTCCACAGAAGCCAACGAGTTTATTTTGTTGGAAGACAACGCTAACCCGGTAGAGGTAACAGCTTCAGCATAACACCCTGCAACTCAACACAGCAATGCAAATATAACCCACTACAAACTAACTCTGCTTAATGCTTTAAATGCTTACTCTAACAAGTGTAAATTGTGCCTGCACAAGGTGATTTAGTAAAAAAATGCAGCATCAATATTGGTCTTGGCGTGGATGTTCATATTTCCATATATCATGTCTCTAATCAAATATGAAAAATATTTTGGGGATGGCTTCGAACTTTCTTGTCTGAAAATTGATTGACTTCAGGGAGCTGTTAGTTTTTAGCTGATAAAAACCGACTTTTGAGTCCAGAAAAGGAAACGCTGTTGCAATATGCAACAAAGTTTTGCGATCTTTTGTAATATACATGTTTACCAAAAGCAAATCATGAAATCCCAATAGATGTAAATTACTTGACAATGAATTGTAACCAAATTTGTAAAGACATTATATTCTGGCAAAATGTCTGAAACTATGACTGTTCAAATGTTGATTGCAAAAGACTAATAAGGTAGTAATTATCCAATCACAGTGTACTACCATAAGTCATGGAAGACTCAACATAATTCCCAAAACATGAACATCCCATGTCAAACTACATACTTTGTTGGAGAGGAGGATAGGGAAACATATATTATGTTGATGATAACTTGCTTCTCATTTTCAGTCTGAGATACGGCAAACCATGACAGACAAGAGTTTAGACATCCAAGCTGGTGAGTTCAAGAATGCTGATTTTTTTCTTCTCTCTAGTAAAAATTGTGTTGGAAATTAATCACATAGAGCTAATAATACTGATACACATATAGTCAAATATGTACAACTACAAGCTTAGGCCATACCAAGTGAATTTGTTGATCCAAATCCAAGATTGATAAATCTTTGACTGATCTCACTTCATGTAGAGCTGTGTGCGTTACCGCCGCTGCCACTTTGGGGTAGTGGCTCAGAGGACCTCAGAAACGGAGGTTGGGAAAGTTCTGTTGTTTTGGAGGAATGTGACGGTCTGCTGTGTTCTTGGTGATGGGAACTCTCTCTCTGTTTGTGTCTACATTTACTTCTCTATGTGGATTCCTTTGATGAACTGAAAACTGCTAGTTCCACAATTGGATGGAGGCAGAGATTGGAGGGCCTGTTATGTATTCACACCATCATCAACTGTATTTTGGTTTCAAAATCAGTAGAGAGTTGAGTCTATTTTTTGCCTGTAACCATCAGTTGATGTCTAAAAATTGCACTGGCCTTTTACAGCTTGCAGACTTGTTGGGCAACATTTTTTTTCCTTCTGTGTGAAGCTAGCTTTAGGGGTTAAAGTTGTTGAATGGAAACAAACTTTATCTTAGTAAAAATGGTACCTTTTGATGACATCAATATTATATACATTCAAAAGAACATACATTAGTTAGGAAATGAGTTGCACACTTAACTTATATGAGAGAATGAAGAATTTCAGTATATATGGGGACTCAGACATGTAAAAGAACCCAGCACACTTATTGATCAGAGTGGAGTTTAACCTTGGGATGCTGTCAGCAGAAAACGCAAGCTGACAGGCATTGCATAATCAGCCAAGAGCATATTATGCTTTACCTGAGTAGAGGATGCCTTGAGTACATAGATTGTAATACTGTAATTTCTTTTATTTCTGCAAGGACTTATTCTAGTAGGAAGGGGATGAGGTTTATGAAGTCTTTTAGGTTTGGGGTAAAACAATTTT
>NC_049985.1:8790777-8807563 GCF_000003815.2 Branchiostoma floridae | reverse complement strand
GGTTTATGAAGTCTTTTTAAGTTTGTGGTTAAAACAATTTTGTAATTCTGTAGTAATACAAAGGACACATATTTGCTGTGTCATGATTTCACTGTGGAGAGGTCACTGCAAAAATAAATCCGTGAATATGTCCTGGTTTACAGTACCCTTGGCCTTACAATGTCATGTCTTACCTACACCATACTTGTACTTATCTAAACTGGCATCTCTTCTAAAGTTGGTGCACTATACTAACATTTTCCAACAACAATTCTTTGAATTAATCAGCTTCTCTGTGAAATATTGATGTACTTGTACATGTAAGTTACTCTGATAATTCATTGTGAAGTAAAATGTTATTCACATGGGAAAAGGTAGACCTGTGTAAGGGATATTACTGTACTTTAATTTTCAGTAAAACCTACCATTGTATATAGTACCAATACCTACAGTTTAAGATGATGTTTACATTTGGCACTTTTTGTAATCTATGTATGTATTTTCTGTACATTCTCCCTGTCACTGTCAACATGCACTTGTCATTGACACAGGGTCAGACAGAAGAATTCAGGACATTCTGAACACCACCCCAGAACTCTCCCAAACACAACCCATTGATGTCCCGGGAGCAACAAGGTAGAAACACTCGCATTCTTTGAAGTTAACATTCTATTGATTCATCTTCATATGATCATCCTTTGTTGATCTCCATTGCCGAACAAGAGATGCTTCTGAAAGAATCAACACTAGTTGCTCGGTATTTGAAAATCTGTCTGATTTGCTTACACTTAGAAATCTATTTATAAATCTTAATCCACAATTATGTTTTTGTAATGTGGGTTGCAATGAAGGTTCTCAAGATGAATAAAATTCTGATCACCTCCACCCCTCAGGCATTGCCAAAAATGCCAATCATGAGCTTGAAGTTCCCTCTGTATAGCCGTGACAACTGTTGTGTATCACTTGTACCCATAGCACCCCTCTCAAGGCAAACCAGGACTCCCTGTTCCAAGAGCTAACGTCCCAGGACTCAGAAGCACTGGGAGAGATGGACGAAGGGGCAGACATTACAGGTAAGGCAATGGCTAAGTCTACAGGTCACTCAGAACAATACTGCTTTTTTGACTTTATTGTTTTAACTTTTGGTTTAGATGTTTGAAAACTTCAATAAAGGGTACACATGTAGGCATAAGGAATAATGAGTGTTGAGTGAGTGAGTGAGAGTGGGTATTTGATATTATGAAAGAGTTTCATGATGATTTTTACAATGTATGGCAAATCATTTTTTATTTTAATACTGCAGATGCAGAATAGATTTATTACATAACATACACACAATACTTAGTTTGCACAATTTTACAAGTCATGCATGTATGCATTAAAACAAGAGGGTTTGTGCCTTACAGGAAATTTACTTTCTTCTGTCTATAATATTCTAACTTCACAACATATTCTCCATTGTTTTGATTTTTACATTCCTAATCAAATCACTACAAGTCCTTCTCCCCTGTCCTAATACACTTCACTATTTCCTTGACTGCTACCAAAGGATCTCTCAGGTCTATTGACCCAAGTGAATACTCTCTTTCTGGTTAGTACATAAAGTACACTATAATGCCTTCTTTTTCTGTTTTTCTTCTTCTGTATTCCTTTTGGCAAGTGCATAATTCATTTTAGAAAATGGAGGCACTGGTACATCCTAGTTAAGAATGTAGGTGCAAAGAAGAAAATTGTAGTGCATGACAAAGAATAAAGTAGGATGTCAGCCAATGAAATGAAAAGAGTACTCTTGTTCAGAGTGGAAGGTGGAAACCAGAAGTTGGTGTAACTTACTAAGTTACTGTAGAGTAACGTAAGCTGTGTTGGCATGCAACACAGTTGCCAGCTTATAGTGAACCCCAAGTTTATGGATAATATCTTAAACTGATGCAACAAAGGTTTAAATTTTTTTGACACTTCAATGTAAAGGATATGCTGTATATTTGTGTACAGTTCACAAATAATCTAAAAAATATGAATTTTAAGAGGTCTATCAATTTTCCTTGAGGTACATGTAAGCACACGTCAGATATCCACTGGTTATCAACTTCAAGACGATACCTGAGATTCCCATAATGACATGTTTTTTTTTTAATGTGAAATTTTTGGGTACCCCGCAGCATTATGAGAGTTATTTTTATGTGACCCCTCCTTGCTTATGCCACGTTTAACCCTGTGAATGTTGTGTTGGACCCCAGTGTGCTGGATTAATGATACCCTAAGTGACTACTCCGATGGTAGGACTAACACACATTTCACCATTTCTGTACATACTTTTCATTTTCATTCCTCCAGTTTCTGTTGTTTTTGATTTAATTTGTTGCACACATCATTGTTTTGTGCTGATACACCCTGCTATGTATGGAAACTGCAGTCTACAATGCACATGTACAAATACATGTATGCACATGTACATGTACTGTCTTGTATCTAAAACATGCTGTCTTTCCACCTTCTAAATGCTTACTCCTGGACTACTAACAGTCAGTGACTCCTTCTTTGGTAAGACCCTTGTGTGATCATTATGCAATTAACGTCATTCCAATACCTGATCCTTAACATGATGCAGTTTACAAATAACACACCCCTGTTGTAACAATGCGCAACTACGTGTTAGTGTGTCATGGTATGATGTAAAGTTAAAGAAAAGTTACATGTTTGAAGCCTTAAGGACAGCGCTGCTTAGTACCAGTACTAAGCCAGTTTATAAAATGTGCAAGATCAAAGGTAAGGGGCCCTAGCTTGTCTAAATCATACTAGATATCGTCTTCAGACATGACAATGTAGCCATTTATTGTGTTGTTGGTTATCACACATTTTCTAGTAAAGATTCACAAAGAGGCCAAGATGAGAACAGAGGGCTTGAATCTGACTGTATTCACTCCCTAAAACATTTGTGTATCGTGGTACAAAACCATACAAACCTTCCCATCATACCCTGTTTTCATGTTGAACGAACAAGTCATTAATTGACTGTGCTCAATCATGCACTGACTGACTCAGTCAGAAGACTTGATCCTCCATAGAAGGTCCAGGTTTCGTCAGATGGAAGACTAACATTGTCGGATGTTCTACAGTTTATCAAATATACCGAGTGTTGTTGTCTCCACAGGTATGGGGAAGGAAGTGGAGAACTTGATTGCAGAGAACACACAACTCTTGGAGACAAAGTTAGTCCCTTCCTGTTATCCAGTCTTTTATGTGTAGACTTTTATGTGTACCATAACAAATTGATAATTCATAGATTATTATTATAGCACTCTTTCATTTGATACAAAAGATCACTTGCTAAATCTGGGATTCATTGAGTATTATTATAATATTATTCAAGCAAGCAAACATGCATTGATGAAAGTTAGACATCCAAGTAATACACAGTAAGATATGCCAAAAAGCAGTACTCAAGCAACCAACTGGTTTCCAAATCAAATTCAGTTGCTTGAGTAACTGATCTAATGCAACATCTGGTTATATACCATTGCTGTGCCCTTTTTTGAATGAACTGTCAATTGTTACAGTAGTTTGCTGCCTATTTTCCTTGTGATCTTTACACTAACTCATCCTATTGTTGTTACCAGGAATGCCTTGAACATAGTGAAGGATGATCTTATAGCCAAAGTAGACGAGCTGACCAGGTAAGGGCATTCATTCCACCTGTACACCAGGCTGTACATCACTCTGTAGGACATTTAGGAAATTGATACAGTGGTTAAGACTACAACTTGAGATGGAAAAGCTTTAAAGTTGATTAAAATAAGTTTAAGAAAATTGTAATTCCTATACAGTCAAACCTGTCTATAGCGGCCACTCAAGGGACTGGTCAAAATTGGCCACTATAGAGAGGTGGCCACTATAGAGAATATGCTAATTAATTGACCACAAGCAATAAGTTACACATGGTTTTAGTACCCACTGATCTTTATTCACATAATACAGTACTGTACATGTACTGCAATGATTTTACACTATATGTATTAAGAAAACAAAAGCTATGAAAAGTTTTAAATGTTCTACAGTTGATATTGTCTGAAGAGACCGGTATCATCATATTTCTTTGATCTTTCGTCTTGTATCCTTTGAATCTAACTTTGATACTTCGCCGTCCGTGTGTTCCCGCTCGCGTTCACACGTCAGATTCGCCCATTATGCTAATGTGGTACTCACAAGAAAAGTCACGTCATTTTAGACTTTATCTCTCAATAAATGTAAGAATAAAATCCATCTTAGTCTGAAGCTCATATCATTTTCTCTTTGTAACAATTTATTTAGAAATTTTTGTGATGTGAATTAACGTAAGCGATACTGTATTAGAACGTAACTTTAACACAATTACCTCCGTAATATTGGTGTCGTCTATTGACCTTATATGACCTCGTTTGTCAGCGGGTATGGGTAGGGCTGGTTTACGAAGTTTTGTTTTGAAAATAAGTCAAAGAGGTTTTAAATCCGGCGTAGGGTGAGGATACGGCCGCTGTATATGGCCGAACGCGTGCAGAAACTTAGATCAGCGGTCCGCGTGGCCGTAATCGGCACTGTTTTTGTACCTGCGGGACCGGAAATCGTGTGGCCGTGGCCGCGTTGGATAGGTGGCCACTAAGTCTATTTCTTAATCATTACGAATCCAAGGGACCGACAAAAAGTGGCCACTATGGGCAGGTGGCCGTTACACAAAGGTGGCCGCTAATACAGGTTTGACTGTATTAATGTACATGTCATGTTCCTTTGGTAAAACTCTTGCTAAACTTTGATGAGCAATAATTTGTCTTGAAGGCTTATAGTACATGTAAGTGATCATATTAGACTCCTTGTGAAAAAGGATTTAAGTCTATTTTTTATATGAGAAAGATAACCTTGTAGTTAACAGCTCTATGTGCATTGAGAATGATTATGTTATTGTCTCTCTCTTTACTAGCGAGGCAGAGATGTTGCAAAATGAGGTTTCAGCTCTGCAAACCTCCAAGCAGAGACTAAAGCTTAAGGTCAACGACCTGGAGGAGGAGCTACGAAAGTAAGTGTTATATACACATAAACCCTTACACCGTCAAGTTACACGTGTGTCTGGCATTCTCATGATTCTGTTGAATAGGGCTCAGTATCTTTCATTGATGTTGGGTGTTTTGTTCTTTTCTTTGGTACCAACTTTTACTGAATTACATAGTACACATTAATCATTTCTGAACTTTCAGGGGTGTTACTTTTAGTGTAGACGGAAACTTGTAGCAGACTATGTTTCAACTTAGAAATCTTTTTTTTTTCTACCAGGGCGAGAGCAGAAGTAGAGGAGATGAAGAAGGGCCCACACGATGAAGATGTAAGGCATTTCTGTGTATTTCACACCTATCTAATATTCTTTATTATCATTTAGATGTACAACATGTTGTACACTGGCATGACTAGCTTTTTGGGGCCTTTAGAGTCTGAAAATTTCCAAGTCTTAAACTAAAGAGATTTTCAATCTTACTAGTGGCTGATTTATGTTAATATTCTGTCATCACTTTCAAGAAGAAATACAGTGCACAGTGTACTTGTAATGCAAATATTAGAAATCTTCACCAAACCTCAGATTATGGTAAAGTCAAGTGATACGTTTCATGTTCTTATTGATAATACCTACAATAGTCTGTGCTACGTGGAACTACAATGAAGATGTCACCACAAAGTAGAACTACCGCCACAAACATTTCTATATCTGCAGTAACTACATTGTTTCCCCACACAGGATGACGTGCCGATGGCACAGAGGAAGCGTTTCACACGAGTGGAGATGGCGCGAGTCCTGATGGAGCGGAACCAGTACAAGGAGCGACTCATGGAGCTACAGGAGGCCGTCAGATGGACTGAGATGATCAGGTAGGGAATGACATACTGGGTACTATAAAAGCCTTTAAAGTTTAAGTTTGCATGGATTAGTTTTGAATAAAGAGACTCTTTTTACAAGGTGAACCAGTTGCCCTGAAGAATGTGACAGGCGGTCACCGAAACAGTTCAGAGAATAAAACAATGGTTACGTAAATAGAGTCTATTTATTCAGTAATGTACCAACCTGCTGAAACTTTGCACGGATGGATTTAATTTCTCGGTAGTTTTTATTTGTGGTTGAAACAAGGAAGTCGCTGGTCAGAAGACAGAACAGACATTTTCGCAGCGGTTTCAAGTTTTAGTGAAGAGGTTACCGCAAAATCCGCAAACCACCATGAAAATTTCAACATTTACATTTCTGGAATATGATGACCAGATGAGGCAACACCTCCAAGTAGTGCCTGATAGAGTAAGTTAGTAAGAGTTCTACTTCCATTTTTAATGTGAAGTATGTTAATACACTTTCCTATCAGTCCAATATTCCCCGCCTATCCCTGGCAGTTAATTCAGTTGATCTGTCTCTGATTTTCAGGGCTTCGAGAGAAAACCCAGAACTTGCTGCTAAGAAGAACAAGTCATCCATATGGAAGTTGTAAGTATACTTTGTGAAACCTTTATCAAGTGTGAAAGGCTGTATTTTTGTCTGTTATATTCTATACACACTGCACATGGCATATATTTACTTTGTTTTATAACTTTTTTCCAGTTTTAGCAACCTATTTAGCTCATCGTCTAGTTCAAGTACAGCCAGCAAAAAGTCCTACCCACCAGTGAACGTGCGATACAACGCACCAGCCTCTCAAGTCCAACCTGCTGGAAACCCCGACCGTGTTCGCAGCAACACGTTCTCCGCCATGGGGGACAAATCCAAGGCCTTCAATTTCCTCGCAGAAGACAGGTTTGGACAAAATGTTCTAAATTATTGCACAACTCGTCTTTGCCTTTTTTTCATGATGAAAGATAAGTTTAGATAGATACATTAGCATGAAAAGTTGATCTATATAGTAATCAGCATAGTACAAGGCAAAAAGTTTGTTAGGGGATCCAGGGAAGCCAGCAACATAAGGGCACTCCAACAATCACTCAACTGTCAACAGAAGGTATAAACTTTCTTGCACTTTTGACTAACTGATGACATCATGTGTCCATAATGTCACGTGACCTAGGGGATTGGTGGTATGAATTCTTATGAAGACTGCAGGTAGACAGTCATAAGTTTTATGTTCATACTTCTTTCGGAACAGAGTCTTACGTATGTGCACTGTAGATAAACAATGTATATACAATGTATTCCTAATGCATGAAGCTTTTATCAACTAAGGAACTGAGTTAAAGTTGTACTAAATGTGATATCACAAAATGTTTTTCAGCAACCTCAGTGAAATAGAGAGGAAACGACGCGAGAAGCAGGAGCAGTACAAACGTGTGCGAGCCCACGTCAGGAAGGACGACGGGCGCATGCAGGCTTACGGCTGGAGCCTGCCCGCCAAGTTCAAGGGTCCGTCCTTGACAGAGGCGTCCCGTAACTGTGTCGTGTCTGTCCCAGTCCCGGTGTACTGTCGGCCATTGTTGGAGAAAGAGCCAGGCATGAAAGTAAGTACTGTACAACAAACTTTGTTTCTGACAGCCTTACCTTAAATCAATCAGTTTTGTTTTCTTTCTCTGCAAAAACGTAGTTTGTTTTGGATCTATAATGCTTCTCTCCTATCAGAATCTTACTACACCTGTTTTTGTGTCTTTGACACCTGGTTAGTGTTGTATGGAAACAGCTGATTACAGCTTTTCGATGGCTATGCATAAATTTACTTAATGACGAGGGAAAAGATTTTTGCCATGGTACCCTCATGCCCCAATCTTGTGTATCCATTTAGTTTAATTTATTTTTCAGAAAAAATATTTGGTGACACCTCAGTGATGGAAGTAATATAACCTTAAATAAAATCCTATGACTAGATGTGGTGTGTTCCAGTAAGCTTGTATAACAGTTATCCCCCCCCCCCAGATCTGGTGTGCCGCCGGAGTGAACCTGTCCGGAGGGAAGACTCGAGACGGAGGGTCCATCGTGGGAGCCAGCGTGTTCTACTCCGACAGCCTGCCTGATGAGCCTGAGGAAGGCAAGAAGAGAGGCTCGCAGACAAGCATCGACAAGCTGGATGCTGAACTGAAGGTGATGTGCACATTTGTTTACAAGATTGATAAGGAGGGAATGATGTTTAAACTTAATTTTGTTCACCTTTTCTGTCATTATTTGATTACCAGTGGATAATGCTATTTAGTATATACATAATCCCCTTTTCCCAAAGTAAGGATTTTCTCCAAGTTTCAAAATTTTAGGGACCGAATCCTACAAGTATGCATAATACCCGCCTCACATTATATACGATCTTCGGACGTACTTCGCGATCGCAGGAAGGTCGGCTGATTTTAAGATCTTAAGATGGTCTTGCGTATTTTTCGCCCAAAATCTGTTCCCCTCACATATAAGCGAGCCTCGTGCGATCGACGGTGAATAAATCTATGATAATGGACCTCCCATGACCTCTTGCACGCGTACAAGGGAATACAAAACGTTCCTCAAAAAAGGCAAGAGATCAATAAATGTTGCTTATTTTGTTGTCGGAATCTTTTTAACCAATGAATGGAATGCGCGGGCATAACAGAAATGACACAAGAAAGGAAAGTGTGTCACAAAGCCAGCCTACATACTGTCACAGGGGCCACAATGTTAGAGTTACCCTCACATTCCCAGAAATTCAATATTTGTAAACAATCAGAAGTCGGGTGAACGTCGCCCGACTAACGGGCGTTCGCCATCCGATTTGCGTTCGATGATTAATAACTATGTCTGTGCTCGCCTATCGGTCTTCAATCGTTGGATTGACGCAAGACTATTGACCGATACCCTTGCGAGGTACGCACGATTTGCATGCACAATCTGCGACTCGGTAACGAGCTCTGCGATCTTGGAGATCTCCTGCGACTTGTCGCTTATGTTAAGAACATGTTTCGCTGCACCGCGACCGTCGTAAGACTCCTGAAAATTGCCGGCGATCCCTGAAAATCGCAAGATGATCGTGAGAACACCGGACGTCTTACTCACGAAAATGTCATTTAGAGCTCGTAAACAAGTCTTCCGATCGAATCGCGCCTAATGTGAGGCGGGTATAAGGACCATTTGCTAATGATGAATCAGTTTTAATCGTCCTTTAGATTATCATTCCCATTAACCCAAGCATTATATAGTTATCATCTGTCCATTTTCTTGAAGTCCACTGCATGTTCACCATGGCAGTCTGATTGCATTTATCATATTGTTTTGATCACACAGCTCAGCATGTGTCAATTAATGCATAATGCAAGATTAGATATAATTTTTGGTGCCCCGGGCTTACGGGACTATGTTAATTTCGAGGCCTGAGACAAAAAATGAAACTGATAGAAATATAGAACATAGTCTTCTTTGGTACACAACCCTCTGTTAGTCTTCTTGAAGAGTAAAAGATGGTTGTGTTCCAAAAAAGACAATTGATTTTCCATTCTAACCTGATGAAACTATTTATGCGTAATAGAAACATAGTTACAGAACTCTAATCCAACTGGAAATATTTCAAATTTGCCTTTTTGCCTTCAGGAGCGGGAAAAGCTGCTGCCCACGACAGAAAACATGTCGTCCATGGTGTGGATCTGCACCAGCACACACGCCACCAGTAAGGTCACTGTCATTGATGCCAACAACCCGCAGGAGATCCTCGACACCTTCTCTGTCTGCTCCTCTCACCTGCTCTGCATAGCCAGCGTGCCAGGTGAGGACGGGTTTGTTTGTATAGACGTTACAAGTCCTACATTTCTTTGGTCGCTCATTGGGCAATAACTGTTGTATTGAGGTCACCCAAGTTAGCGCCGAATGGCAGCCACTCCAGACCCTTAATCTCCAAGCACATGCTATAGTAGCATAAGATACAAAATATCATAAATTTGAATTAATTTTGTTCAAGATCTGATTATGTAAGTATGAATTAAAGCTCCTTGGTTTTAGTATTGGTAGTGAGGGGTGAGTACTTTATTTGAATGTTTCTATTTTGTGCTTCAGTCCAACTGATTTGTCTGAGAGATGCTTGAATTTGATGGGGCGAATTTTAATTGGGGTGCATACTTAAATCAAGAAAATATAGTAACCTACATTGATTTTTTTCTCATCATGCAGGTTTTGTTATGAGCCCTGATAAGTAACTGTTGCTTGTGTTACATACGTATTGTGTAGGTGCGATGGAGGATGACTATCCGCCAGAAGACTTTGTCATCAAAGGGAATGTTGTCGTGGATGCAGACTCCACGGAAACTAACAAGTCAGATGCCAGCAGCGAGTCTGGCATCGGTGGCATTACTGTTGTGGGATGTGCCACTGGAGCAGTTCCACCAAGTCAGAACGGAAAAGCCCCAGGTCAGAAACTAACTTCTACTTGTTTGTTATAGAGGTGAACTGTCTTGTTTTCTAACGACTAAACCATTAACATTGTGTTTGTAATCCAGTGCTGGTGTATGATACTAGAGTTTACTAGTCTGAGTTTATCTGGTTTAAAACAACTTTTCAACATTTTTTAACAAAGCCTGAGGGTTAGAGTCAAAGGGTTGTAAAGCTAATGGAGACTTGCTAACCCCTAGGAACCAAAGATGTAGAGAGCCCCGTAGAGATAGCAAAGGAAGCCACAGAAATCCCCACCCCGGCCCAAGAGCAGGCTCCCTCAGCTCTAGAGGAGAAGATGGTGGTTAAGGTGGAGGGAGTGACTCCGGAGCAGGAGGAGAAGGAGGGTGGTGAGGAGGATGGGGAGCCTGAGGTGGAGGAGGAGGCTGGACCGGGGGAGGAGGGTGAGGGGTTAAGGTCACGCTTTCAGTCCAATCTAATAGTACAGGGCTACTCAATCAACGCTTGTTTTTTACAAATTATTATATTCTACAACATTTTAATAACAGCTTTGGAAAAATGTAAATCAGTTAACTTCTTAAGCTGTTACATTTATTTTGAAAAAGAAAGCATTTTATTCTGTACAGCTGTAAAAAGATATGTGTGCCAAAATGAATAATAAACAGTTGACAACAGATGATGTGATTTCTGATACTTTGGGACAGAATCCAGTTACATGGTCATTCGTCGATGTCACTGACCAAAGATAATGGATATTACTATTTGAAACATTTGACCATTTCCAAAATCATATCCAGTTGCTTGAGTAACAGCTTTTTGTTAGTTTTTTGTACCCATAGTCCTGTAGAGATGTTAATCAGACCTGTTGTGTTCCAGATGAGTTTGCTGACCCCCTGGGTGCCACTGCAGGTGGAGATGGCCCAGAATACACTGCTGTGCCTCTGACACAAACTGCCCCCGTCCCACGAGACACCCTGATTAAGGACCCCAACTCCCTGTTTAAGGACGGCATGGCCACCGTACCCGAGGGTGCCGGGCTGCCTGGTGCAGAGGTGGCCAAGATGAGCAGTGTTCTCCCCACCATGTGGCTGGGGGCACAGAATGGATGGTATGGCTTCTGACAAAAAATTTTGCCTTAAAAAAGTTCTTTTGCTTAAACTAAAGTTTCAAAGTATTTTTCAATTTTTTTAAAAGTTTGAAGTATGATAGTCTGCAGAAAATGAACTCTCACTGACCTGGGCTCCATGTAACCCTCCTTACAGGTCTGTTGCCTTTCAAGCCTCTAAGGAGACTGAAGTACCTTAGGATTCTTCATCACATTGAAAATCTGTGTAATAGGAGATCAGGGTTTTCTGTAGAAAACATCAAGAAAGCAGACAGTTTTTGCTCTGTCAATGATTGGCCCACATTAGCACATATACATAAATCAACTGATTTAAGATGTTAACAGTTCTTTTGGAGGGCTAAATCTGCCAAACTTGACTGAATATTTATCTGTATGATGTGTTTCCTCCACAGTCTGTATGTTCACTCATCTGTGGCACAGTGGAGAAAATGCCTGCATTCCATTAAACTGAAGGACTCTGTACTCAGCATAGTGTAAGTGTGCACTCTTCTATTTAGTATTAACATTAACATACTGGGATTTAGTAGGTCTTAGAACATGTAGTTGATATAGAATATTTTAGGCTGGCGATTTTTGTTGCTTCTCCACTTTTCCAACATACATTCATCATACCTGCCAATAGGTGCTGGCATTTTTATTGTATATTGCTACCAATGGTTCAACAGCGAGCTTAAACTTAAAGATGTGGCAAAGTCTCATATTTTGTGGTCCCGTGAATTCATAAGTCTTGTTTTGTTATTCATGTAGTGGGCCCCCTTGGAAATCAACTCCCAATTAGTTGTAGGGGCTACCCACCTGTCCGAAGATCAATAAATAAATGAATAACTTGTATGAATTCACATCAAATGCTGTTTATTTTACAGTCATGTAAAAGGACGTGTTCTGGTAGCATTAGCAGATGGAACCCTGGCAGTCTTCCACAGAGCAGCAGGTATGCAACAAACAGTCATGACCTAATAATATACACTGGTTTATCCTGTCGTTTCTATATTAGTTTGAATCTTTCATACTTTTGAATCAGCTTTCCAAGAATGGTCGCCATTATACATTTGTAGCTATGTAGAACCCAAAATGGCAGGTACGCAACAAACATGACCTAATAATATACACTGGTCAGGGCTCGAAATACTGGGTGCATGTGCACCCAGGTGCACCCAAAATTGGAACTGTGCACCCAATTTTTTTCTATGGGTGCACAGGGTGCACCCAAATATTTTATTAGGTTTATGTATGTAAAGATATCAAGTATACTAATTTAAATCATATTCTTGACATCCAAGTGTTAGAAAGATAATAAAAATGTCTGTTGTGGTAGTTGTATAAGAAGTCTTATTAGGTTTTGACTTAAATTTAAGTGGTGCACCCAAAAAAATTTTAGTGCACCCAATTTTTAAGCTGGGTGCACCAGTGCACCTAATCCCCAAAATGAATTTCGAGCCCTGCTGGTTTATCCTCAGCTGTAGTTTCTCCAGTTACTTGAATCTTTGATACTTTTGACTCAGCTTTCCAATAATGGTTGCCATTATAGCTATTAAAAACCCAAAATGGCACCCTGTCAATGCAGTAGAATAGCCCCACGACCCAGAGAGTGAGAGGTCACATACATGAAGATCTCCACAGGTTTTTTTGTATAATACACACTGAATGCACCATTTAGCTGAGCCTCCCTTCTTTCACCACCTTGGGATGAGGAACAGAACAGGAGAAAGTTTGTTTTCTTTGTTTGAACAATTGTTTATTCATGAAAGCTCAAATCAGCCTGCAGGCCACTTTTCATAGCGGTCATGAGGGAAGAGGAAAGGGTCAGACAAAGTATATATCAGTGATATACTTTACATCATTTAAAGTCCTATTGAGTATGAAAGGATTGTTACTCTCTTCTGTTTTGCAGACGGTCAGTGGGACTTGACCAACTACCACCTGCTGGACCTTGGGAAGCCTCACCACTCTATCCGCTGCATGGTGGTGGTGTACGACAAAGTCTGGTGCGGCTATCGCAACAAGATCCACGTGGTGCAGCCTAAGACTCTCAAGATAGAGGTACGTCACTGATATTCATGATGTTAGTGTTCAAAATTCTACTGTCCAGAAAAGGACTTTGATTATATACCAGAGTACCTTATTATGTATATTGCACACACATGTAATCTACTAATACAGGTTATTAGCAGCAGTACAGGTAGCTACTAATGGGCAGATAGAATTGTATTCTTGTCAGCAAATCTGCTCCCAGGGTAATGGGTTGCATAGCCCTGCCTTATGCAGAAGTGGTCATTTGTGCAGGTTTGACTCTGATAGTGTATATCAATGGCCATGTGGTCCTTAATCAGAGGTTATCTCCAGTTAGCCTGATTAAATCTTACTTATAGCAGCCTGCCCAACATCCAACCTGTCTCCTTGAAGTGAAGGAGCCAGTTACAGCTGTGGACAGTCGAGTTTGGTACACAGACTTACCTCCAGTACATTGTGTGTATGATCTGAAGTGTGTTGTCCCTTGGTTGTTGCAGAAGACGTTTGATGCCCACCCCAGGAAGGAGAGACAGGTGCGACAGCTGGCGTGTGTGGGGGACGGGGTGTGGGTGTCCATCTGGCTGGACAGCACCCTGCGCCTGTATCATGCACACACGCACCAGCACCTGCAGGATGTGGACATAGAGCCATACGTCAGCAAGATGCTGGGTAAGTCAGTACTGTTCTCCTGTACCACACACACACACACACACGCACACACACACACACACACACACACACACACACACACACATGCACGCACGCACACACACGCGCGCACACACACACACACACACACACACACACACACACACACACACCAACACCTGCAGGATGTGGACATAGAGCCATACGTCAGCAAGATGCTGGGTAAGTCAGCACTGTTCTTCTGTACCACACACACGCACGCACACATGCACGCACGCACACACACGCACACCAACACGCACACGCACCAACACCTGCAGGATGTGGACATAGAGCCATATGTCAGCAAGATGCTGGGTAAGTCAGTACTGTTCTCCTGTACCACACACACACACGCACACACACATGCGCGTATGCACGCAGACACACACACCAACACCAACACCTGCAGGAGCAGTACATGCCTACATTTCAATGCAGTGTGCAAATATTGATTGCAAAGTTACATCTACATTTGTACCAAAAGTGTGTATGCAAAGGCAATGTTAATAAATATATAATATATGTGCTGTATGATAGAATATCTGTGGTTGAATTGTTTGTACAGGAACTGGGAAGCTGGGGTTCTCCTTTGTAAGGATCACCGCCCTGCTCATCTCCTGTAACAGATTGTGGGTGGGAACAGGAAACGGTGTCATCATCTCCATCCCTCTCACAGAGAGTAAGTCCACAGTCCCTCTACTTGCCAGTCTTGACTACCTTTTTGGCAAGGCCTCAGGGGCAGAGCCCATTCTTTCTCCTGATTTCCTTTCCTTTCATGTGTCACTGATTGATTCTGAATTATATTTACTTGCAGTTAGCACTGCCCCTCCTGCAATACCGGCAAGTAAGTTCCCTGATTAGGAACCATTCCTCTCATCATTCAGCTGGCTTTTCTCCCTGGCTTTGCTTCTTAAAATGCAATATTACTTTAATTTGCAGCTTCATTGCAATGTTGATCATGTACAGCCATATCCAGATTTTATAGTGTCGCATGCACATTTTGTAATCATACCAAGCAATGTATTCATATGCTTTCTGTCTGAAAATTAAATGACAACAATCAATAAACTGAAATTTAAATCAGAATGAACTATTCAAAGGACTTGCCAAACCATACATTACTAGTACAATCTTATAGTGATAAAATCGCATGTAATGGCTTTGTACCTAATGTACATGTACAGTGTATTTCTTGCCTGAATACCCAGAGTATAGTCACGAGTATACCTGTAGTCAGTTACGACAGAGGAATGGATTGACATATTTTGTATTTTGTGCACTTGCCTGCCCCAACTTTTGTATCACCACTATAGGCATAAAAGAAATCAAGTGTTTTGAAAGTTGTAATAATAAACAATACTGTCATGCTATCTCGTTAGGTAACAAACCCACCGGTCCTCCTGCCGCGGCATCGGTCAGTCGTCCAGGCGGGGTCATCAGGGTCTACAGCGACGCTAACTCGGACACGGTGACGCCTGGCAGCTTCATCCCGTACTGCTCCATGGCTCACGCCCAGCTGTCCTTCCACGGGCACAGAGATGCCGTCAAGTTCTTTGCAGCAGTTCCAGGTAGGTCATACAATTGGTGGTTTAGATTCCTTGAATACATTGTACCATTCTATAGTTGATGCATTTCATGCAGGAGTTATATAGAGGGTTGTATCTACTGTAGCCATAGTATTGCTTGCAGTGGGAAAGATATGTTGTAATGTAGTGTATTGTACTGTCCATAGAAAGTTGTAGTAAAGCACAAATCAGCCAATTATATGCACCCTTGTGTGTATGATGCTTCACTGAACTGCACTGGCTAACCAACGTTTTCTATTCTCGAAGACTTCATGGTCAAGCCAGTACAGTTCTACCAACAATGTATATGAGAACAGATTTCCAGTTAGCACAGTAGATTCTATCTTACACTCCTTTTCTTCTTCCTTTTGCACACATGCAAAAAAAAGTAATTATAGGTGAACCCAATGAAACAATTAGGAAGAAAGAAATGCATGTCCACATGTGGATTTCTTCTCATGATTATGATGAAGCTTGTAATGCCTTGAGTGAGCAGGTGTATAAGTTGGACGACTCTGCACAATTACCTGTGTTTAATTCCTCTGCTGTTCTTCTGCAGAAATAGCTGTGCAAATCAGTTACACCGACCTAGCAACTAAACAAGGTATAGCTTTTGTATGAAAGGGTGATACTGACTCCAGTACTAACTCCTCTCTGTAAGACTGGTCTGTCTTTTTCCTGCCATTCACATCTGCTAACCGGTAGATGCAGTGACTGTAGTGTCTTTTAGCCGCATCATTGAACTGCTTGTGTACCTTGCACCCTTTATGATATATCCTAGTTTAAATGCCAATATAAATCTTGACCATTTTGTGGTCAGGTCACATTGTATTTTGGGTGAAGACAAGCCTGGAAAGTGTGTTTGAATTTAGATAGTGCCATGCCATTTATTCAGAATTGTAGAGAAACACTTCCTGTACAGGATCATATGACATGGCATTGCCAGTGCTGATACCTAGACAATGCCTACCATAACAGTTTATCAGCTAATATTTTTTGCTGTCAATATATGAATATTTTCTGATAGGAAGAAGAAACAAGCAATAAGAAAATTAAAGCATTTTTGGTAGTGTACGTCATTGCTAGTAATAAAAC
>NC_049985.1:8672388-8790677 GCF_000003815.2 Branchiostoma floridae | reverse complement strand
TGCGGACATTTCTTTACATGCCCTTGATTGGTTCACATTTCATGTTTCAAGCTTTGTTTAGTCATCCATGGAATATCTGGCTGATGTGCACTGTCCAGAGATAGCTCGGAAATCTTCAGTATTCCTCCTCTGTCCCATTTTAAACAAGTAGAGACCCCAATCTACAGTTAGTACAGTACCAATCCTCCACTGTGTCTGCTTGACAAGCAGTTTTTCTGGCTTTAAAACTTTATTTTGTTGAGTTGTGTGAAGAAATTTCCATGGAAATAAGCATTATTGAGCTGAAATCAATCTTTGCATACTTTATACATTGATGAAATAGAAAATGTTATCACCTGCATATTTGTCAAGTACTAGTCATAAACTATAGAGAAGAGTAGGGGTGACCCCGTGTGCTTAGCTAAAGCAGTGAGCTGTAGAGAAGCCACATTGCACTACTAGCTACTGAAAAATGTGATGCTTTGTCCTCAATCTCAGGTTCATCCACTTTACCTTTATCTTATCGTTTTTTACTAGTTGTAAACACAATGTAAAAGATTGTGTCCACTACAATTTACCAATGGGTGCATCCAGTAACATACCAATTACATATTTGTCAAGTCTTTTAGCAGGACAGAAGTGTGATGTATGTTATGTTTGTTGTAGGCATAGCTGCAGGCCTGAGTGCTGCCACCATGCCCAGTCCCCAGCCTGAGCCCAGTAAAACAGCACAGGGGAGCAGTAAGAACGTGCTGGTCATCAGTGGTGGAGAGGGCTACATCGACTTCAGAGTAGGTCTGTATCAACAAGAGTCTCATTCTCATTCTCATACACATTCTCTTATTACTTTTAACGATGTTTGATCTAGTGAGATGTGTAGCTTGTAAATGAATGTTGTATTGCCATAAGTCACACCAATTCAACTTCTCAGTCCTCAGATTTTTGCAGTAAATAAACCGTGCAGGGAGATGAAAGATTAGAATAGAGAAGAAATAGGCATCCTGAGTGTGTTTGATCCAAATGCTACCACAGGAACTATAATATGCCAGGCTTGTTAGCATGTTCAAAGTTTGATAATGTGTTTTTTTAACTTTTAATGCATTGTTGGATACTAAAACTGTAACAAGTACTACAGAAAGACAAGGGCTTCCTTCATTTATATGTGGCAGAATATTAGCATTGTAAGGTTGATCTGTGAAATATTTTTTCTATATTTTTTTAATTAGAAAAAAAGTATCGTCAAATCTTAGCACCCCAAATTAAGTATGATCTAAGAAAACAATGACCTTTAAACCATGTCTGCCCTCCCTAGGTGATGAAGATGATGATGAGCCTGCCCCCAGTGGACCAGGAACAGGAGCGTTTGGCGACATGTCTCCCATGGCCAAGCCTTCAATATCAAAGGGAGAACGTAGCCATCTCATCGTGTGGCAGATAGCTAACGCTGAGTAATACCAACGACTTACAACTCTAGCTGCAAGGACAAAAATCTAGCTAACGGCTTCTTGCCAAATGTTGCTCCAAACTCTGGCAGTATATACGTAAATCTTCCTTGCCACGTTAGTGTACAAATCGAGGTTCCTTGAATGAACTGTTTCTATTAAATCGTTGTTAGGAATGAGTAAATATTTGCAACGAAACAACGTTCAGTGTCTTCGGGTAAGAAAAAACATGGAAAGAAAATGGATGAGAAAAACAGCTAGGCCTTGTAGTCACTAGTCCTTGTGTCAAAAAGAAGACTAGGTTCATAATATTGCAGCTATGCTTGTTCTTGTACTCTGGCTGCAAAAGTTTGTGCACAGAGAATTGTACCATTGCCACATACATTGTACATGTAGCATGTCAAAATGAAACTGCTTTATGACCTCACACCATCTTTAATTTGTTGGGCTTTCTAAACTGTACCATGCTGAACTTCTACTGTTTGTTTCTGATGGGAGTTGTTTTTTTTTATTTTGCATCAATTATGAATTGGGCATTGCTTGTAATGATTGTTTTTTGTACTCATTACAATTGTAGTATAGTCACCTGATGAGATTTTAAAGCTTACATGTATAGCAAAGTGAATGAAGGGTCCTCAGTGTGAAGAGGTCGGTTGTGATAAATGTTTTTATGTTTAATAAATAGGTCCTGTATTTAGCATTCAGAACACAGGTCTGGATTGAAAATATGTCAGAAGTGAAAACAATGGCAGATTCAGCTGCAGAAGATTTAGCTGCCATGGAATGTATTAACTATGACCCATGTTTTAGTTCTTATGACAGCAATTCACCTGCGCTGTTAAACATTCTATTTTTGCAGTTCTTTAGGGTTGCAGTCAAACCCTAGGGTTATGAATTGTAATGATACAAGTATGTTTTAAGGTAGCTTGACAGAAACATGATTGTTTGTCACACATCTGGACTTATCTAACACATACTCGGTAGAATGATATCTCTGGCCTGTAGTTTAAAGCTCTGCCAATGCATTTGTGCAAACCTGTGCACATTTTGAATGACCACAACAAAAATTTCTCAATGCTAAACCTATAACTGACTGGATGGTGAAATATGATCAGACCTTGCTCCATGTTAAAAGTTTGTTACTCTGGTCTGTTGACTGACTCAGAGTATACTGGTATATATTTATATGTATATGGTATTGCAGAGTTATAATTTATGCTAATGTTTAATCATATGGAATATTACTTTGCAAGTATCCTGACTCTTAATAGATATTCTTTTGGGTTGTGCAAAGGAAGATTGCATTTGGCGGTTTGGTAGTAGTTCCTGTAGCTGGAAAAGGTGCAGCCACGTTATTCAGGCCACATTAATTGTTCCAGTCTTTTGAAGTTGGATGTTTAACTTTATGGAGGTCATGACAGAAACATCTATTGGCAAGGACCCATAACAACCTTCCCCTCCACAAGAATGTTGAAGTATGTATGTCTAACTAACCTGTATCCAGAACTGTATAAAAAATGTTGGTAATTTTCTGGCAATGAAAGTGACCAGGCCCTCACTATACACAACTTTCAGACAACTCTGTCTTCCACTATTTTTCCATTTTGTACAAAATCTGCTGGGTTGACAGACTTGAGTTTGACATTGTTTTTTTTGTTTTTTGTTTTGTTTCCTGGCATCAATGAGCAAATGAGATCACATCCTCCACAGTTCTTTATCACGATCAAGTAAAGTTAAGATTACGGCAAGGAAACAGTCCCATACTGTAAACGTCTTCAACTTGTACCAATCTGGAAAGTTTCTCAACAAAGTTTGTCATCTAAGATAACATGAACAATTCCATCCATATTTATGATTAACCATGTTAACAATGTCATGCTAAAGCAACTTTTGTGTCAAGTTGTACATGTCCTGTAACATTTCTGCTTTGTATTTTAGTGATTAACTAGAAAGCTTGTTTTGGAATATGAAGGCCTGGGTACCACTTTTCAGAAAAGGAATTTTCATACCAGCTACATTGTATGTTATTGAACTCAGCTGCTATATGATACAAATGTATTAACTGTATGTTTTCACTCAGGCCTTGGTAGTGCAGAAAATTATGTGGTTGTCTGCGGAGATGTTAGATGTTCATTACTGATTGGTTGATGGGAAAGAAGAGTGTTTCAGCCTAGCCAATAAGTGAGATCGTAACACCAGGTTTTAATGGTGTTTGTTCAGCCGATGGTGCAGTCTTTTTTGCCAATCCAGTAAAAGCAGTGGTGCTTCATATTGGTGTTTGTGTCGTGTTGTTGCTGTGTCACGAAAATATTTTCCGTATTTATAGTTGATTAGAAAGAGCTATTAAGGCCTTGTAAGAAGTTAAACCGCAAGGATATCTTAAGTGTACGTACCTCGGGAATATATCAGGCAAAAACGGCTAATTTAAAGAAATCTATTACGATAATCTATTATGATAGACCTTTTTGAAATTCACTATTCGCCGTTTTAATGGTGACTCTAGCTATATATGTAGCACATCGGAATTATTAGAGATAAACGAACAGAGATCTACAGTGACCATTCCTGTCCCGTCACAACAATAGTAACTTAATTGAGCCCACGCCGCAATAAACTAATACCATGATGATTTTTTTTCAGCCTACAAAATTAGAATTTTTTTTTAGTCTACCAGCAATCTTTCTTTTAATTTCATTTGGCAAATTGCAGTCGCTTGTTTTGAGCTCTGCATTTGCATCTTAAGTAAATCCTTGCACGTTCGCAAGTATACACAGTAGCTGAAAAGAGGTAAACGAGGAAAACACAGCAGGCCTAGTCTACACAACAGCTGCTTCCCCAACGCACACAATGCGTCACCATGCTGTCCTCCCCTAGGTTTTATCCAGTAATGGCATCGCCTGGAACTATTTTCAGCCTCCTGTTTATCACATACCCAAGAGGAATTTGACCTGGCCAGACGTACATGTACTAAGACTTCATTATCATCTTGTTCTTCACTGTTGACATCTCAGCAGAGAGTCTACTCAAGGTAAGAATTCTGATATCATCCTACGTATAACATTAGTGATGACATTGCTAGCATTTTACAGGTAAATGATTTTTAGATCGAGATGTTTAAGGTCATTGCAGGATTTCATGACGTTTCCATTGTGATATATATACATCGCCACATCTACCCTTGTGACGACGGTAATACAGATTTTCAACAGCAAAACTATCCAAGGGTCTATTCGTGGAGAAAACATGTTATTCTTGATGTATTACATAAGGGGCCATGTATGGTGTAACTGTAAGAATATACTCTACCACATCATCATAACATTTGTAATTAGGCACAGGGTTTGAACATTTCGATTCTATTTGTGCTTTATTCACAGAATTGATAAATTGTAGCGATTGAAGCATGTCAAGAATACAATAGCAGTACGCATTTTCTGGTGCGAATTGAATGTAAAGAATGCCTGTCTTTGCGTGAGTACCCCCTGACAAAACAACAGTGCCTTGACCCGTTCCCCCGCTCTGTTCTTATCTAGATTGTGCAGTTCCTCAAGCTTCCGTACGTGCATATTGTGTCTGGGGTTGAAGAGAGCAGACAATAGATGAACACCATGGCATCAACATGGACGTTCGCCGTGCTTCTCTTATTGGGAACCGTCTGTAAGTTCATCTTTATACGTATAAATCTGTGCATGAAGGTAACATGGGCGCTGCGTGCAATGGAGGCTCTGTGCACAGTCTGTGTGTTTATGTCTCAGAAGCTGTTTATGATGTTTGGCATTCAGGGCGTGACGCAGTCGCCCACGCTATCTCCTTTGTAAAATGTCAAACGTATCATGTGTAGGGTGACAATGACCTTTCAAGACTATTCCTCATAGGAGATTTTCAATCGATCCTTAGAAGGCATATCTATGTATTCGTAATTTAGACATTGCCATTGACCGGGATAATCATATCTTCAAGCAGATGTAGGGTATAGCGTGTTTTACGTGTATTGCTTTTCGCTTTTGTGCGTTTTTCTAGTATCCATTTTCACCTCTAAGGGCATGTTAACTGATGAAAACAAAATGCCACGAAACAGACCGAACCCGACATCAGCTTGGAGATGGAAATAATCCGTTTACCTGACGGACTAGCTTACGTTCGTGAGAACGTCACCTTAAAGGAGCCCCTAAAAACGCAGCCGGAAGGCGCGAGTTCCGGAGTAGTTCCTGTGTGGGTGGGCGGTGGTTGGGATACCAGACGATTTTGTTTTCCTTGTGGTCGAATTTTCAGCTGTGATTTTCAACTTGAATTGCACACTCAAAGTGATTCATCTGCAGTACATGATGTACATGACATTCTACAGGGGGTGTCGAGCCTACATCTTATCAACTGCTTCAGGCGACAGCAATGCCTTAGTTATTGGATTGTCTGTAAGAAACTGATAAGTGCATATGCATCGTATTATTAGCAAGGTATTAATGACATTAAAATGAACTTGAATATGCATCATGTGATAGACTCGTCCAGGCAAGTTAACGACTTCTAAATAATGAGTCGTAATGCGCGTAAAAGTAGTCGCTTGCTCATCAGAGACAATTCGTTACGTTTTATTAATGAGTGCAGAAGAACACTGTGTGACATCAAGTGGGGAACACAAGAACCTATTTTTTTTTATTACAAATCAGAAACAAATGAAATGTAGTGGCGAATCCGACAGCGATGAAATGAAACTGGTGTGACCTCATAACAAAACCTGTTCATCCTTCTTTTTCATCATTTTTATCATTTCTTACTTATATTTTTTCTTACTATCGTTTCTTGACTGTATATCTTTACCATTTATATATGTGGATTACACGTAAAAATAGACGTATGTTCATCACGTATACTGGCGATGCAATCAACCGGGAGACCATTTCAGGAATGCCCGGTGTGACGTGAACGTTGTTGCCCCCTGCCCTCTGGAGTTGTTGCCAATGGCTTGTTTTCAACTTAGTCGAGTTCCCACAGAATTAGGCGTGTACCCATGGTTTTATTCAACAAAAGCATTTGTTATGAGTAGTGAACCGCGCAGCGGACAAGTTTTGTTGTTGAGGCGGGGAAGACAGTAAACTTCAGGCATCGAGGATAATCTATCAAAACAATTACTAAAAGAAATGATTTAATCATTTAGTAGAAAGTTGTGTCTATATGGAAAGGAAATGGCGTCGACTGAGGATGGTTGTCATATTTTGCATGATGTTATACAAGTTCTGTGATTTGGTTCATGGATAAGAAGTTTTATGAGAAAGTCACAGTTTCCAAAACGCTTAGTTGCGTACATTTTACAGCTATTTATGCCTAAGCATATGTCATTGTACGGGCTAGTTAGAATATACACATGATATATATACTCTAGAATATGACGTTTTTCTACACAGCATATTGGAAAAATCGTTGCTCAATATTGTATATAGTACGTATGTGTATATGTACACAACATCCGACTTATACTAAAGATGACAAAGATCACAAAAAGCATATTTTCATCATCCTCGCACATCCGGTTTACACCGATGAGGTACAGTACATAGTACATACAGTTTTTCCGGTATGATCTGTCACAGAAAGTGTATTAGCATTCGGATCGAAGATTGACGAAAAGATTGTGACAATCATCTTTTAAATTACAACTATGGATCAGTTTACCAAAATGCAATGGCCTAGTGGGTAGAGTGTTCGCCTTGCATTGGGTAGGTCGTGAGTTCGATCCCCGGCCGAGTCATACCAAAGACCTTGAAAATGGTACATGCTGCACTCTCACTCTTAGCACTCAGCACTCGGGAAAGAGTATGGAAGTTGAACACACACCACTACCAGTGGACTAGCCCCCTGTTGTAGTGATTGCGTTGCGTGGCCCAGGGCTAAGGAAACAGAGATGGGCGCCGCCCTATGCGCCATCAGGCGCGGGAAGGGTTTAACTTAACTTATACCAAAATGCTGGTCATTGTGATGTAAACCCTTCCTTTTCCGACCAACCCATATTGCAGGTGTGAGCCTGGCGGCACCCCGTGAGAACGACACGAAGAACCCCTGTAAGGGCGACACGGAGGAGAAGGTGTGGAAGGGGTGCCGGGTAGCCGAGGGGCGCAAGTACTGCGAGTGTGGCAAGGTCACGGCCTGCGACAACCCCTACAAGTTCAAGAGCGAGAGGGAATGCATGAAGGACCTGTTCAGTACGTACAAGTTTTTTTCTTTTTTCTTTTTCTTCTGTTTTACTCAATAAGTCTATGCTACGTCATCACAGTTGTGTGCGGCAGCTGACATGTGAGCGGTTGAGCACCACACTTTTTTTTAGCATCCTTCATGGCGATTTGTGTGTACATGACCTATATAATCTCAGGTGAAAGCTGCAGGTGGAATGAATGCCTTAGGATTATTTAAGCCCAAGAATCATTGTCATGTCCTCAAGTTAAGACAGTTGACAGAGTGCAGTTGTAGAATGGCGCCTTACAGTGTCGGACTTGGAGGTATCAAGGTGTACAAAGTTATGCATCATGAATACAGGGCAGAAATATGTGCTATAGTTATAGTTTACTAGCTGCTTTATGATATTTTGGCGGTACCTTCTTCTAATATTTAAACGATGCAAGCATTTAAATGGCGGAGAAATCATAATGACAGAATTCGTTCATTTCGTTCGGTCGTTCGTTTATCCATTTATCAATTCCTTTGCTATGATTTATTTCACTCCTAGGTGACGTTTGCAACCCGAACCCCTGTAAGAACGGCGGGCGCTGCTCCCAGAAGGGGAAGCAGTACGCCTGTCTGTGCTCTAACACTGGCTTCTACGGACGGAGATGCCACAAGGGTACGTACTAGCACAATAACATGGATAATTCTGTTAACGTTGTTCAAATGTTCAATGCTTCATTCAGTAAGTAAGTATCTCGCGGGTATAAACCCGAATTCCGCTGTGGCATATATTGTCACAGTAGACTGGGATCCAGGAGAATCCGGCGGCCTATTGACTAAACATCAAAGTTTCAAACAACACAACAAAAGATTTTTATAACACTTTAAATTTGCTGTGCTGTGTACTACTCAAGAGTGTGTAACAGCACCTTAGTCTATTGCTACCTGCAATTCATTGTACAGAGTGGGTTCACTTCATTTGCATAACATCGACAAGAAAGTTCCCCTAAACCATAAAAGTTCACAAGTTCACAACTACATTAATTGTAGTAATAAATGTTTCAAACTTCCACCACGGAAAATATGTTATGACATTATGGAGGATTTGAATAATTGTGTTGTTAATTGTATTTAATGTTCTCGAAAGTTGATTGATTTAAGTAAATAAAACTGATGATTGTTTCACTATAACCTTTAGAAGGCCTTGTCAAACTGTTCCAAATTTTCTAGAAAAGTGAGCTTGATGTTGATTCGTGTCTCCCCTGCAGCCTGCCCGGAGCCCGGCTCTTTCCTCATGATGTCTCCCCGCTTCCCTGTGGACTGTATCCACGTGGGTTAGAGTTCCCAGCGCCACCTACCGCTGCAGTACCGCGCTGGGGTGACAGGCGTGCGTGGTGTTAGCAAACCTTTTTCTCTTGAAAACGCTTCAAGTTTTAATAGCAACTTTGAAGAATTTGCTTCAACTCTCATCCAGAAAAGCAGCTGTAGTTGTAAGCCTACAAAATATACTAATGTGATAAGTAAATAAGCTAAGTAAACGTGCTAAATAAACGTGCCAATATTTACAACAAAACCTCACGATCGAGACTGTATGAAATGTTAATATGTCTTATTGCAATGTGCTTATGGTGTTGAGCATTCTCGACGCAATTTATGTAATTGAAACGCGCTACTCATAGAAAGCAGACATTTGGTTGGTTAAGACTCAAGACGGCGTTTGTACTCACGTGATTATGACGTATGTCCGACATGTTGGATGGTTAATGTGTACATGTTTTTATAGTGACGCAATTATGAAGTTAATGCAACTGTATAATTCCAATGGTCAACAACCGACCTGCATGGCAAATGTGAAGCCACGTGTTGAAATCTTGCTTACCCACTGTGGGAAAGTAAGCGACATGATATGGACTTTTGAGCAACCTCAATCCACCAGGAGGATCAGTGACGCGTCATTTGATCATACACTCTTGTCCTGTCCGACATTCGTTTCCATTCAATAATTATCTCATGTTTTTAAGATGATGAATGGTCTCTTGCCAAGGCACCATCCTAGATTGGATGGCATAATATACTTTGCAGTTGTTGTTTTGTTTTTTAAATAAAGTAACAAGCTGTTAAAAGAGTTTACATACTTTGTGATTTATCTCCGTAGTTCACATGTAAATCCATGGTCGGCTTGTACAATCCCCGGATCCGGCGATATCTGAACGTAGACGAATGCACGGGATGAGAACGAACTAGAGGAATTAAGCCAGTTTAACTTGCCTATTCATCCGTCGGCTACTGGACGGAATACGCCATCATAAGTAACCAAAACATAAACAATGTGGGACACAACCCGGGGTTAAAGGTCAGTAATTGCACACGGGTCCCACAGATCACCCGAGGCTCACAAGATTCTCCCACTGCAGAAAAAAATGGCACGTTTGCTGAAGGTTCGATGCAGAGAAACTTTTCTAAAGGGAGGTCCTCCCACGATATGGCAAGCTCGCTTGAGCGACTTGGCGCCAGTAACCGGGCGCACCTATCATACCTTCGATACGAATGCAGGTGAATCTGTTCCTGACCCCCTGACCTTCATTCGGCAAAATGGCGCACAATTCACGGTATACAGTGTGGACTTCGACCAGCGATTACTCGGGATGGTTAAAGTGACGGAAGGGATCGACATTTTGAAGGCACCATTTCTGTATCAGGTATTTGCCTGTTCATTTTAATTCTTTCACTTTAATCAGTAAAGTACTGTACCTACCAGATTTCTAATCGCGGTGGCCAATTTTACTCCTCTGCCGGCTAAACTCCTTCCCCAGCTTATGTTACTGTTTTATGCCACCGGAGGAATCTGCTTGGAGATTACCAGATTTCCGTTTCATTACAAAAGTGAACCATCCATGTGATTACTCTCCAAGCAGAGGTTAGGCTCCGGCTGTTTTTTTAACGTTTTTTTAGTCGTTTTCATCGGGCTTTTTATTTTGTCATTTTTCTTGAAGTACGCCAGGTTTGACACAGCAAGATATAAAGAAAATAGAAAGCCCGATAAAAACGACTAAAAACGTTAAAAAACAGCCGGAGCCTAACCTCTGCTTGGAGAGTACCATGTGATAGTTTCCGGAACTTCTCGATCATATCGCGATCGTCTTCAAGAAATCTCATCTTAAAACTGCGTAACGACGAAAAAGCTTCTTATCTTTTCAATGTGTAGCTATATAAACCATGTTCACAATGTCGTACAAAGGTGAAATGAAGTACATACTTATTTGTACATAATGATTCTTAAAACACAGGCACAGCGCGAACACGCAGAGGAGTTGTTGCTCGTCCCGTTTGATGTGCTGCCGGCAGTAGCAGACGCGATGACGGAAACATTGTCCGGGGTTAAAAACGTTTTCCTGCATAACACTGGCAAGTACAGGTGCCAATTACCACCAGATCTGCTAGAGTAGGTGACTATTCAACGTTATCCATTTATGCCACAAGAGAGTCTGTTTTTCCGTCGGACTTTTGGTTCCTGCATTTCTCTTAGATTCGACGCAGCCATTCTAACATATTAACATATGGTTCACAAAGAAATGAAATTGCAATGCTTTACCGATGGTTGTAATGATTTTCTATCTCTGGCTATATACTTTATTGATGTGCGCTGTATAGACCGTTGTGGCTTCACCCTGATATAATGGCTGTAACAAGTACCTACTTGTATATCACATTACATGATTAATTAATTGATTAATTGCTGTGTGTTGTGTAGGTCGTCGTGGCTCCACGGTAATGTGATGGTTGTAACAATTATCTAAATCTCATTACATGCTTGATTAATTAATTGATTGCCGTGTACTATGTAGGTCGTTGCGGCTCCACCCTGATGTGCAAAGCTATGGGCGTGATCGATCAGGTGCTCGCCGTGTCAGAGCCTGACATCTTCACGGTCACCTTTGAGGTAAGGAATGATTTCCTTAACTTTGACTTTATTGACGATGATACAAGTCATTACATGGGTCTGCCTAGGCAGCTTTGGGCTGGTAGCGGCACTTTACAATAAAAATTACTGTGTAATAACAAAAGTCTGATCTTATCTTTTTGTCCCCACACAGCGTGCTTGCGCCAGGGATGTTCCATTAACTCCTCATGAAGAGGAGGAAGTTATCACGGTGCTGAGATGTAGCGTCATCCTGCTCAACTTCTACCTGCACCAAAACCACTCGGCAAAGGCCCTCATCTGCTACAAGCTCCGCAGCGAGTCAATTTTCATCGCTGACCTCATACAGAAAGCTGTTCCGGAGTCGAAGACAATCTTCATGTACAGGGACCTTCCTAACTTTTATGACTCCACGCTTCACGTTGATTTCGGCGGTAGCTATTGGCGCTACTTTTTCCAGACGGTGACGAGGTATGATGTATTATTTCGTGTTCCCACGATAAAAGATCACCACCCGTACTTCAGGTTTGCTGCGGAGCACCCACGCATGGTCTCATGTCCTGTTCAGCACGGCATTCCTTTTATTAACGTCTCACTTTGGATTCTGCAGATGCAAAAAGCTTTTGATCTGATACAAGAAGACACTGGAAACTTCTTCCATGCGTCCCTCACCTTCAAACATCTTTTGGAACACAAAGAAAGAATCGTCGTCAAGGTTCTAGAAAACATCGGCGTGCATGTTTCACCCGATACGGACAGTTCCAGAGTCAGGGGGGTGTTTGGTGTAGATAGTCAGAAAGGAAACTTCATGGAAGGTAAGAGAGGAAGAGGAGCTGTTAGGAGTTCCTGGGTGGGCAGCTGGGATAATAGCTTGTTTTCGACTGTTCTAGCACATTTTAATGGAGATGTTGATGAACCGGATTTCATCTTGCCAAATACCACTATGATCGCCGATTCATTTTAATTGCGGCCTTGAGGCCGGAATTCATTGAAGGTTGCAGAAATCTGTTCAATATGCACTGTAACTAAGAAGTGGAGAGAAAACGTTGCAAAGACGTTTCTGTACTTTTGATGATGTTTTAGCTGCACTCCCGTCCCCTGAGTACATAGACTAGCTGAGAAACAAACTGACCAACCAAAATCCAATAGAATAGGAATCGAACCCAAGATGTAAGCCTGAAGCGAAAATCACCTGTCCCCGATCACTCAACACCTGTACACAAAACTGTATAATACTTACATTTCTTCAAGTTCAGACTCTACACTCAAATAAAAGATATTAACTTGTACAAATTGAAATTACACCGCAAAAGTCTGTACTCTTTACAATTCTCATTGGTGAAACAGCTAGCACATTACACAGCATACATTCAGAATAAAATGTTGCAGAGTGGACTCATTCCTCAGCTAGCTAACTAACTATTGCACCGCAGTCGTCCCTCAGTAAGACATCATGAGCCACATAGTTCAAGTTTAGAAATTTTATTCAGCCTGCCAAACCGGTTTCATTGCGTACAACTTCTTCAGTGGCTAGAGGCTTAATGACACAAATACATGAAGTTTGCACTGATATGCCTTTCCAGTGCATTTCTCTCTGGTATCTTTCCAGTGCATACATTCAGACCAATGCTGAAGAAAATAATGTAACACGTCTCGCCCTGACTAAGGGCATGCTGGGCCCATTGGAAATCAACTTCTAAAAGTTGAAGGGGTCATCCAGTCATCTAAATATGAAATAGATAAATAGATATATTCCTGTATCATTGACAATTACTACATTCCTCACAGTCAAAATTGAAAAACTTATTTAAGACAGATACAGTTGTCATTGTTATAGGATCATCTGGTGTTTGACCAACGACTTAACAATGTTGAAGCATACATTTACAGACATTGCAGTTTTTAAAGTGAAAACCCTGTAGTAGCCATGTAATGTGATTTGCCGGCGACGCGGCGTGTTTATCAAATACAGCCACAATCACAGTCGTGATTATTCCTATGCACATTTTGACTCATCTTTAAAGCCTACCAAAGAAGTGATCTTTTACAAGAGCAGCTTACTTCATAGTACATAAGCACTGCTTTCCAAATGACACTGAGAGGTTCCACATACAAACGATAACAAAGCAAGTATATTCAATTCAGACAAAATCGTAGTCCATAATCGCAGTCCGTTTCCGTGCAAGGTCGTGTCTTCGGTCCAGGCGACAGATGTTGCATTGTTGGGGATCCTCTTCTTTCCTGTGATGGTTGAAGTCACATGTTTGTTTGTTTGTAATTGTATCTGCGAGAGGGGTGCATTTTTTGGTACTATGTCAATGTCCGGGACTTATTTGGCCAGAACAAGTTTGTATTGGGAAGATATTTGACGTATGCGTAGGTGCTTGTGAAGGAACACAGTGTGTGTACTTCAGTAGAACTGCAGTGAAACCTCCACTTTCTAAATCTTCCACTTTGCACATGTTTTAAGGTCTTGATATTTCTTCCATGTCAGACGCTGGGAAGAATAGGTGCTCGATTGGGTCCACCTTGCAGCTTACTTTGGAATTGAGAGAATTTAGAAAGAGTAAAACTTGACAAGAAGGAACGAATCGAATTCTGTTGAGCTGGCGAAAGGAAGAGTGTGTCGCCCGGGATCCCTTTAGACGTATATGTTCTGAACAGGTGGAGGCCGGTTCCCAATGGTGAGGGCAGGGTAGGGTGCAGGAGGGTTTCCCGTGGTGAGGGCAGGGTACGGTGCCAGTGGCTGGACGTATTGCAGCGGTATGCCTGCAGCATCACAGTAGACATATCTATGCCGATACTGTCGCTTCTTGTGGCACTTGTAGCACTTGATCGCAAAACGGCAATTGACTGTTGCCTTTTTCAGCAAGAAGGTAGCCAGAAATGCGGAGGCGATGTAGATGAATACGATCAACACCTTTCCCCAATCTTCAACAGCTTTTGCAGTGGTTCCTGCCTTCTTGGTGCTCTTGACCGTGGGTTTGCTCATCCTCGCCTTCTGCTGGACAGGTGCCGTGGTGTAGACGGCTGCCATCGTGGTGTGCTGTAGGCTCTGCCCTCCTTCGTTTGTCTCGTGTGGCTTGGTGCTCTTGACCGTGCATTTGCTCATCCTCGCCTTCTGCTGGACATGTACAGGTGTCGTGGTGTAGACGGCTGCCATCGTGGTGTGCTGGCTCTGCCCTCCTTTGCTCGTCTCCTGTGGCTTGGTCAGCGGTAGATCCACGGTGACGGTGTGCTGTAGGCTTTGCCCTTCTTCGCTTGTCTCACGTGGTTTGGTCAGCGGTAGATCCACAGTGACGCTGCCTGGTGTAGACTGCACGATGCACCGGAAACTGCTCTCCATCCAGCACCGGTAGGCTTGCTGACTCAGGCGGAGGGTGGAGGTGGACTTGCCGATGTAGGGTAGGCCGGAGTCGCTCGTAGAGTGTGTCGTTCCTCCTTCAGGAGACTGGGTGGTGGGGATGTCGTGCTCCAAGCTTGTGGTTACAGTGCCGCCACATAGGTGGGGGGACTCTCTTTCTCCAACGGCAACGGCCCTCCCACCCGGATCCAGCCACATGATCTCTGGCTGCTTCTCCCAGAAGACCTCACAGACGAGAGTGGCTCCGTCATTTTGTCGTGATACCTTGGCTGTAGGTGGCGGACATGGCATCTCGTACCTCTCCACGTCGGCGATCTTCCTCCCGGAGAGACTCGGTGGGTAGCTGCACTGCAATCTGCTGTAGACGCGACCCAATGCTCTAGGCCCTACAGACATCAGGTCATCCAGCGCACAGGTGCAACGGTAAGGATTCGCCTCCATGTTGACATGCTGAATCATGTGAATGCCAACGAGCGACTCCGCGGAGATGGACGATAGCCGATTGTGGTGAAGAGTGAGCGCGCGTAGCCTTGGGAGCCGGTCGATCGACTTCCCGGCGATGTGTGAGATGTTGTTGTAGCCCAGGTGCAGAAACATGAGGTTGCTCAGGCCTGCGAAGAACCGCTCTTCCACAGCGCGAAGCCGGTTGTGCAGCAGGTTGAGAAACTCGAGCTTCACCAGTGGCCGAAGGGCATTCTCTTGGATTTCTACGATTTCATTCCAAGACAGGTCGAGCTTTTTCAGCTTCCTGATTCCGCCGAACCAGGTTCCAATGAATTTGATGGCGTTGTTGCTCATGGACAACCCGAGGAGGTTTGGCACGGCCGAAAACGTTCCGCTTTCAGCCGTCAGGATGTGGCCGGGCCCCAGGACCAGGTCGTAGAGCTGGAGCAGGCCAGGCAGCGGCTTCAGCCTACCGCTGCTGTCGGAGTGCCCTGCCACTAGCAGCTTCTTCAGAGTGGCCGGCAGACACCCGAGCTGATTCTCATCGGCATGCCCGGTTGTGTTGCACATTGCGCACGGGATGTCGGTGACATCAGGATGAATATTAATCATACCACGTATCCGACAATGGCCGGTATGCATGACCTCACAAAGGTCAGGGCAAGATGAACCAGCCTTAGCTGGGACAAACGCAACCAACAAGAGGAGAAAATGCGACAGCTTTGTGGCAGCCATTTCAGAGAAACCTGAAAGAGATAGAGGAAAATGGTTTGAATATTTCTGGCTGATACTGACCAGAAGAGTGTAAAAGGGGGATTCAATTTCACGCTAGGGAGAAAATGTGGTGTTCGCGGTGATCTTGAGTTCGCGCATTAGTCGCCCATGCTGTGCAGTAATGAAATCCTGCCAGTCGGAAACAACCATTTCAAAATTAATTTAATACTACACAATAGGATATCCCCCTTAGGCGTCACCAAAATAGGCCTCAATCATATAGACGCCATATGACCCGAGGTGCCCTCATCTAACGTTGGGATGATGCAAGAACTGTTTTTCTCGAGAAATAGCCAACTCGTGCCCATGTGAAACTCCCTAGTTGAAACACACCAGTTAAATACTAGAATCAGCGTAAAAGTCACAACGAGAACATTGTGTCCCACATACGCAGTCTTTATAAGAGGCTGGGCATTTGACATGTGCCGATATCATTAGAATTCACGCCGTATTTTCTTTCTGGAGCTCCTGAAATCTTTCAACAAAAGAAGACAAAATCTTGAACAGCTATACAAAATTCAAGAAGCCCCCTAGATAATAGTAACCTATTCTGAAAGATAAATTATGAGGTAGACAGCCAAGTTGTGTCATCCGTTATCAAACGTCGAGGCTGTTCAAGGGACCGTTCATTTGCAGAAACTAAAGCCGGGTTCACGCGTGCGTATATATTCAAACCCGTATGGAATTCGTAGCCTTCACCAGTCTTCACAGGCCGCGCTGGAAAAATAGGATAAATTGGAGAAATATATAGACCGATAACATGCAAGAGGAGTAAGCCGTCCAAGGAGTATGATTGGCGACCAGCTAACTCACACGTTGGCATGTTTCCTGGCTACATTTGTCCAATTTCAATTTTTTTTCCAGCGACCTGTGGAGCCTGGTAGAGGGCTATGCTTCCATACGGACCCCATACGGACTTGAGTATGTACGCACGTTCGAACCACACACGCGCGTGCCTTTCCTGTCCATGGCGATCACGCTGCGAGCTCACTAAGACCTAAATTTGCGCCCTGTCAAATCCCTGGGTCGCAGAAGGGTGAAACTATCAACACAAAACACACCATCCATGTAAAACTTTTGAATATTAAACGGGGAACTGCTCAATAGGAGGTGCTTACACTGCAGGAGAGAATAAACGTTTGCCTAATTAGTCTGAGCTGGCACGGACACTGGGCTGGTTTAGCTGCTGTATCTTTCCACGAAAAAATCTTTTCGATGATTCAAAATACAAGAAATGAATGAATTCACCACCGATTTTTCGCGAATTGGAGGAAGCCCAACATTATCAATCGCCTGGGTCATATAAGCAGCTTGTCGTATTTGATCCGCATTTCCATGATTGCGAGAATTTGTCAATACTATTTTTTCAAGACGAACAGTTCAGGAATAGAGGAACTAATATGATGTGGTAGAACTAACCAAGTCGTGTCATTGCATGCGTGTGACTGCTTACACAAGAATTCACTAAAGGGTGGGTTAACACACTCGTATATATTCAGGTCCGTATGAAGTCCGTATGGAATTCTTAGCCTCTACAAGGCTCCACAGATCACTGGAAAAATTCTAGAAATTGGACAAATATAGACAGATAACATGCCAGCGGAGTTAGCTGATCGCAAATCAATAATAAACCATACTCCTCTGGCATGTTATGTGTCTATATGTCTCAAATTTTTACTATTTTTCAGCGACCTGTGGGGTCTGGTAGAGGCTAAGAATTCCATACGGATCTCATACGGACTTGAATGTATACGCACGTGTGAATCCGGCCTAACAATATGTGTAAAAGGTAATGACGGCAACACACGGGAAGGATTCTATTGGGTGGCACATGTACCGCACGTATCCACCAGACGGCGTTCGTTGGGCGAGCGTACACTATCAAAATTGGACCTGTGTGACCCTTTATTTCATAGGTGGGATAATGATGCAAGGGACAACAAAACACGCGAAAAGTATAAATTCTTCCTTTATCTCTGAAATTTTCTGAGCGATCTGTGAAACCTTTAGTCGCTGGGCTGGCGAAGCGCGTTCCTGGTCTGTTATGGCGGAGACCAATTTCGTTAAACGCTGAATCTTCTAGATTAAAGTTTCTCTGTAATATGTTTTTATTTCCCTGTAAGTGTACCTGGGCCCTATTGAAAATCAGAATCGGCCACCCAGGTGTCTGAAGATATCAATAAACAATAAACAATAAATAAATAAAACCCTTTAAGCGGATAAAAATAAGTGCGCGGTTTGCGATATACTCGGTATCCATGAGGTTACAACTTGTTTGTCTATACTGGAAAATTTCCCTACGTTTTTACCATCAAGTAGAAAATATTAGGTTAATTTAATTGCTGAAATGTAGGAAGCCGACCGCCCATATACGGTGCTGTCATATTCGGCGTTGCGCAATCGCACAATTTTCATGCAGTAGAATTTCTAATCAGGCTGTGGCAGATCAGAACCGGCACCCAACATACAGTGTTTTCCACAACAGGACAGCGTATTTTGCAGGACACATGTACGATCATTCATCCCAAGAACACCCTAAGTTTCCGTTTGTACGATAACCGCACGACAGTATGTGACCAGGCCCTTTTCACTCAATCTACACTAGTAGTTTTCATTCAAATTTGATATCACACAAATTTTCTACACATTATAATTATAGTGTTGATACATGTGATGTGTAACAAGACCTAGACTTTTCTCTCATCGGTGGATTTCGAAAAAAAAACTACTTCCAGCCTATGTAAACATATTTGACACAATGGCAATAAAAACAAAGTAACAGAAGCACATAAGCCTCCTTGAAGGCCTATAGGTAGAGAAAAACATAGCTATTGTTATAGTAGGTGATCATGAAACTCACCTTGAAGGGACCTTTAGATCATCCCGCAGTGTTTGGCAATGGTTGACTTTTTCAAACTTAACAAAAAACAAGACTGCTCCTACGAACAGTCGCACCGCATCTAATTTTTTCCGACCAGTCTACCTTATGATTATGTTGATAAATAAGATCTGCGCTCAGCGTGGACCAATCAGAACAGAGGTTACTCAGCGCTCAGTTTATTTTTGTCGCCAGGAGAAAACAAATCACCTATAGTTTTTTTTTTAAATATGCCTAAAACGAAAACAAAACGGATAAAATTAGAGTGAATGGACACGGACCATATGCCAGCTCGTCTTTTTTTATTTATTTTTGCAGTACGGTGTATACGTAAGGATGCAATTGACGGCGAATTGTATGTTTACGGATGTGTTCGTATGTCCCATCATATAATGTACATAAGAGAAGCGTTGAATATACACGTTAATGTCTAATTCGTCTGGATCGAGGTAACAAAAATGCGTCGATGCAGGGGATGTAATCTCATTCGGAATCCCTTTGAAGGAGCGTTACTTGCGGGGAGGCATTGACTATTCATGTAACAATGTACCGGCTTATTTGTCTGAACGCGATTGGCAACTTTTCCCTTTTTAATAGAAGAAGAAAGATTAATCAACTCATATTCTATTGCGTTTGTGCGGTGCCCGTGTGTGTGTGTGTGTGTGTGTGTGTGTGTGTGTGTGTGTGTTAGTGTGTGTGTGTGTGTGTTTGTGTTTGTGTGTTAGTGTGTGTGTGTGTGTGTGTGAATATTGCCATAGTGTTGTAAATACGTACTAGAGCTGATTCTCTCCATTAGTCTAGAGCGCCAGAGCCTGAGGGACAAACTGGTTAGATGCATGTTTTTGTTTTGTTTTTGTTTATAGTTGTAATGTTTTGGGGGGTTGAATTTAAAATCAAGCTACTTTGAAAACATGATTCTAAAATCCAGCGAGATTTTGTTACAGCAAGCTGCGGCTTTCGTCTTTTTTGATAGACACTCGAAATGGTTTTCAAATACAATTCAATCTCTACAACTGGATAAAAAACTAGTAGTTTTTCTAGTTAGCTGTACTTGTATAGTATTGTTTCTGCTTGTTCTTTCTAGTGACGCTGAAGAAGAGTGATGGATGTCACTCGAAACGTCCGGAAGTAAATATCCATTTTTTATCCAGTTGTAGAGATTGAATTGTATTTGAATAGTGCTTACCTGGATGTCTAACCTTCATAAACGTACTCGAAATGGTTGTCATCATGGTAAAATGATGTCCCCTTGCGAAATGAGTGGTAAGTGCAGCCTGCACCTGCTACGAAGCACATTGTCCAAGACTAAGGTTACTCACAATCTTGGATGGAGATGATCAATTGATGTAGAAATGTAAGTACCTGTTCAGCGTTGGCTAAGTATACAGACATAACGAGCCTATATATCTTACATTAAAGACAAGGGATACTGTACAGTATATACTGAAAGAATTTTACTGATGATCCATTTTGTACAATTGCCAAGGACATCCCCTGTAGCTACCGACGGTGTTGTCGCTAGGCTCCGCCATGTACTAGTATTCATCCTCAACCGAATACCCTTATAACCTTCTAAGGCTGTTTCCTTGATAGAGTCACTCTTGCTCCGACAACATATATACTGATCAAAATGTGCTCGTGATCTGTGCTTTGGAACAATATTGACGCCACCCTGTATCATTAAGGACTGGAGTAGACATGTTTGAGTTTTCATACAAATCATCATAAGTACGTGTGCGCATGTACTGCCACTTTGCTCTCTAAAATCACTGACATACTATTCCTACCATTAGAGAAACAACACACATAGGTACAATACCTAATTACTGATTATCGTCAAAGCATAACCAATACAACATGGAGTGTCGAATCTAGCTTTAATGGTTTAGGTTCTACAATTCCGTACAGTTTTATATCACAAACATATACAGACACACGTACAGAAACCTCATTCTAAATATGCACAGTGCGTGAATACGTACAAGTCAAAATACTGAGTGAAACATTCCGTTCCGTGACTTTGCTGAACAAAGAACAAAATCATCTTGATGTACACCAGCTTTCTGAACAGCTAACGAATGTTTAGAATATATGACTCATGTCATGCATTGCACGAGCAAAATACATGTAAGAAAAGTCCTCATTTTATATTGGTCATGACGCCGTGACGTTATCGGTTAAGACTTTAGCGCTTCTAAAAGTAGATGACTTCACTTCGTGTCAAATTTAAGCGGAAGATCTGAAAACAAAATTATCCACACCCCCGCTATTATCATAGGTGGTACCGTCCACAAAGTTGAACCGCCATCTTTGAATTGTTTAGTGGGTCACAATGGACAACGTAGGCTGTATTTTCCTCGAGAAAATATTGGGAAAGGATTTGGACTCCATTTCTGGGGTCATGGGGACCAGGGGAGACGTCCAGGAACAACATACAGCGGCTGGTGGACGGGAGCACAGGGAATTAGCGATACCAAGTAAGTCCGACGTTTGGGTTTAGTTTGGCTTGGCTGTTAAATGATCTCCCAGCAGATTCCCTGTGACATAACATAGTTTTCAAGCTAGTCAAGGAGTACTAGTGTAGCCGGCCAGAGCAGGTCAAACGCCTTTCGGTGCTAGTCTGACTCCATTTGGCCGGCTATACTCCTTGGCCAGCATTGAAACTATCTTATGGCACCGTATGATCTGCTTGGATATTACAATGACAGACGTCACGGTCATTATCATTTGAATTCCCCATTGACCATGCTGATGATAACTTTAAGGACCCGGCTGTTACTCGGTGTTATATGGTGTAATATTTCTGGGTCATTAGCACACTCGGTGAATCATCCATCCATCCATCATCAGTCCCGTAGCTCAGGAAGCCGTAGGGGCGGTAAGACTGTTCACAAGTGACTTCCACTTCTGGCGGTCTTCGGCCAGTCTATCAAGTGAATCAAGTGTTTGATATATTGCTCGAAATCACAGTAAAGGGCCTGGTCGACTTGAGACGGAAACTAGAATAATTGAATAAAGATGAAGACAATCTCTCTGATCATGACAAAAAGCAGTGGTTGGACATTGTATAACATTTTTGTCTGTATTCTAGCATCATCGTGCAAAACATGAGAAGACACAGACACAGTGTTGCTACATGTCTTGACCATTAAGCTGTGCATTAATAAGATAGAACACATTCTATGGCTTCTGTGAATGCTTTTATCAGGTGACACGACCACTCATTTTACTTTGGGGACTACTTTTATAACGCTGCAAGCAACAGCGACACCTAGCTGCAGTGTGAAGAAGAACACGTCATTATTGCAATATGAAGTATACCGACGGTCACGCTCTTTTAAGTATGCGGGGTCATAAATTAAGAACTCTTAGTCACGTTCTGTGTCACATTTTGCAATACGTCGGTAAAGATCGTATTACTCCATGGGCTGATAGAACGTGAACCCCTCACGATTCACGACTGAGGTTGGGCAGGTACGGCCGTCCGTTCCGTTCAGCTCACAGCTTCCTGTGTCCTCCTCGTAGTTCACGGAGCAACAGTTGGCGTCATTCAGGCACTCTGCGCAGCAATCCATTCTGCTTTTGGTTTGGATGACCCTGATGAGATGATTGACAAGGGCGCGGTCTGCCTCAGCACGCCACGTTGCAGTGCGGAGTGCTGGTGTACGTTGTAACAATCCTACATGCAAAACAAATTATAATTTTTACAAATTTCTTGTTTCATTTCTTATGGTTTCTCTTGCTTGCTTCATCTTCAATAATCTCCAAACTATCTTTAGTACACTATGAATGAAACAGAGGCGCCCTGTCCTATATAGACCGGAGCTAAAGCTACTTCTTGAAACCACGGCGCGGTGGGAAAAATCTTGACTAAGACCAACAGGATTTTCTGCTGTCTTCGTCGTACTTTTGTGGTACTTTTTACGCACCTTCATCTTTATTGATTAGTGGCGCTGGCCCTGGCGCACATGGCATTCACATGCCAATTGCAAATTGCGGACACACACGACTACAAGCAGACAAACACATCAACTGATTACAATATTTCTCTTTTCACGGAGGTAACAAAATGCCGAAAAAATACTAGTACCCAAACTTGCTGTATGTTGAAAATGCATTGGGAATTTTTTTTTAATTTGTTTTTTATTAAATAATATGCAAACAAGAGTTCGTAGACCTCAGGCCTGCATGAAATGTATTGGGTTTCTGTAGACCTATTGTGTATTTTTGCCTTTGTCTGTGGTACGTGGTTGGAAAAATGAGCTTTTTACCGTGTTGGTTGTGCACCATGCAAAAGTCTGAAATTGCATTTTCTGAATTTGTAAGTTTGGACATGGATGAACATTACTTATTTTGGATTTCTTAAGTATGTAACCAACCACAGTACTTTGAAGTTGTTGAGACGCTACCTTTTTTTGTCTCAGATGGCCCATGTACATGTAGTTACTCTGTCACATGATATACTAATATCTTCCTATTTCAATGTACTGACCTAATGCAGCTGCTAAGTCTCCTTGGTTTGTGTTCTTCCAATGATATTCATTAAAGATTTATTTCTGGGGTGTTATTCACTTGACATCGGAATGTTACTCGCATAATTTGACCAATGATACTTTTATCTGTAGTTCCATAGACATTAGACAACATGAATAGTGGTAGCCCCCATGCAGCAGCAACAGTTAGTCCCCAGGGTGGTATGATATTTTCATTCAATCCATCCAACCCAAACCTAAATCTCCTGTAGTATCTAAGCCAAATTTAACAGCATAATTTGCTATGAAAAATGTCCTTGTCAATCCCATTTATAGATGGCAAGCTGCTGGCAATGGAAGCTTTGAAAACTTCAGAAGCTGTTGTAGTCAGAGCAAACACCCAGCAAACATCCCCCCAAACCAATGAGCAGTTGCTTAGAAGGGGAATTTCATCATATATTTGCCGCGACAAAATGCAACAAACGATACTGAATTTAAAACAGAACAAAGCTAAGCCTCCACCACTTAACCCTGCCTGTACCATAGATTAAGCAGGCCCAAAAACCAAGCGAATATGACTAGCCCAAAACAACAAATTACCTGTATACAGTATGGAAATGGCATTACGAAAGAAACAAAAAGAAACACAGGACAAATCATACACATACCTTTCTCTTATGCCCACACTCTATACAGTTCTCCTCCACATTAGAAAATTGCATCTTCTTCTGTTTAAGTTCATGTTCAACCATGATTGCCAACAGGGTAAAGGAACTTGTACCGGAACTTAAAACTCAGTACTATACAGCTCTAGAAACACCACAAAGAGTAATAAGCAAACTTCAATTATACCTGACCAACAGATATATAATCTTGTACACTCCCGTCATCTGGCAAACTGTCAGTGCCACTAAGTAACCTGATACATTGAAGGTCAGGCCAGATGATGGTTCTACACCCAACCATAATCTGTTTTTAAAACCAAGCAGATATTGGGAGGATGCCCCAACCACACTAAAACAGGGTCAACCTATACAGTATCAAGTTCAAGCACTAGGAGGCCCAAAATCAAACCTGACCACCAGGACACCACAAACAACTCACGTACCAAATGGCAACACAATGGCACCTTGCGTTCCGGAGATACAGCGCACGCCCCGTGCCCGCACAAAAGGTAACCTAAAATGTCAAGTTCAAGCACCAAGGGCGCCAAAATCAAAATTGAGCATTATTCAGCCACCGCCGACACATGTGCCAAATATCATCGCGCCAGCACCAGCCGTTCAGAAGATATAACTCCGGAAACACCCCTCCCGGACACAAAATTCGACCTGCCGGGTCAAGTTCAAACGCGACAAGGCCCAAAGTCAATCCTAGGCAACAGGCAACAACCCCCCACCCATGCACCAAAAATCGTCGCAATCGCGCGTATCGTTCCGGACACACAGCGCCAAAAGTGCCCCAAAAACACAAAAAATGCCACCTTCAATGTCAAGGTCAAGCGCCAGGAGGCCCAAAATCACACCCTGAGTGTCAGGCTACCACCCCCAACCCACGTACCAAAAATCGTCGTGCTCGCACCATCCGTTCACGAGATACAGCGCCCTACATCCCCGGCTACCGAAAAGTTCCCACCAGCATCAAAACCATACCTGCATACATGCAGGTAATAACGCACACATTGGTGCCGCACTCAAGCTAAAGCTTATGTTCACGGCACCACTAACAAAAGACAATGAACTGAAAAGTAAAACACAAATATACGGGAATCGTCAGATTACAACAGAGGTGAAATAAATGAATAAATAATGCAAACATGTATATAACCAATATTGAACAATACTGCATTGAAACTATAGCAACAGAAAACACTTAACACTTATACAAAACGTTTAGATTCCATTAAGTACGTCTGGGTCACATACATCACCCCAGCATTTTCAGCAGCGGAGAGGAGAGGTGAACCCCTAATCAGTAAATGTATAAGAGCTGTTTCCGACAAGGCATCTATAAAATATTCAAATTTTTTAGTCTGTCAAATAAAAGTAAACGTTGATTAATAAAGTTTGTGCAGTGCAACAGGAAATGAGAAATGCTTTCGCATCGGCACCCACACTGTACATGAACGATTATCAACTAAGTTACGCACAGATAAACTATGATTTAGGCTGGGAAATTATATCACTACTAGTCTACTGTGTTCTAGATCTGCTGCTGCAGTGGTCTGTACACTGCAGCTGCAAACAGTCTTTGAATTACTGCTTGCTATCTTGCTTCAAGCACCGAGGCACTTCCAACATACACCACACTGACCTGGTTCTACACCACTTACCTTTAGAACACGCTGCAGACAGACCCTTGTAGCCTCCATGGTTTGCTTGCACACTACTGTCACCACAGTTTAGGGCTTCAGCCTGTTCAGAAAAGATTTCTTAAGTGACTTATGTGTACACAAATTATTCTTTCGTTTAGCAAAAACGCAATGTAATTTTAGCAACATTACGTCATATGTTTGCCTATACAAACGTAACGTGATTGCATTTATTTTCATCTATCCAGAATAAGTTCCCTACGTATTTGGACTGTATATTAAATCCAATCATCTCGATAAATAGTCAACAACTGCTGCACCGGTCCCGCCTTTGCCGCCAAATAGAAAAGAAAGAAGAAAAAACAAAGAACCTCGGTAGCTTGAGCTGGTACAATAACATCAGCAGCTGTTGGTGCTGCTGTTGCTTGGGCAGGTGCGGCAGTTGGGACAACAGCTGTTGGTGCTGCTGTTGCTTGGGCAGATGCGGTAGCTGGGACAACAGCTGCTGGTGCTGCTGGTGCTGCTGGTGCTGCTGGTGCTGCTGGTGCTGTTGGTGCTGCTGGTGCTTGGGCAGGTGCGGCAGTTGGGACAACAGCTGCTGGTGCTGCTGGTGTTGCTGGTGCTGCTGGTGTTGCTGGTGCTGCTGGTGTTGCTGGTGCTGCTGGTGTTGCTGGTGCTGCTGGTGCTTGGGCAGGTGCGGCAGTTGGGACAACAGCTGCTGGTGCTGCTGGTGTTGCTGGTGCTGCTGGTGTTGCTGGTGCTGCTGGTGTTGCTGGTGCTGCTGGTGTTGCTGGTGCTGCTGGTGCTTGGGCAGGTGCGGCAGTTGGGACAGCAGCTGTTGGTGCTACTGTTGCTTGGGCATTGGCGATAGTTGGAGTAGCCGTTGATGGCGGTACTGCAGTGCTCTGACTACCTTCGGGGACATTGTTATCAGTTGTCCCTCCTTCCCCGTGTACGAGTTGGTCGTTGAAGTAGATGGATGTCAACTCAGGCTTTCTTCCCTGGTACTCAGCGGTGAACGTGATCTCATAGTTCCCAGCCGGCAGATCGCGATTGTCAGATTTGTTCGAAAGATAATAAATGTCACGGTTACTATTGATACTCGTGATTTCAGCCCGCCAGGTCTAATCGGAATAAAAAAAATACATAATGAATGAACTTCATTGCACAGCCATCGTACCACCATCCTACGATGCGCGCTAGTTAGCAACAATACTACTCGACAAATCTATAATACACGAACTACGAAACAAGATAATGTAACACCGCTCTGATAAAGACGGCCATCGTAATACATCGTTCATTGCAAAAGTACTAAATACTTGAAGTAGGATTCTCAAAGGTCCACGGTGTATGCATACACGCGTGTGTGTGTAATACATTGTTAATTTCAAAAGTACTAAATACTTAAAGTAGGATTTCTGAAAGGTCCACGGTGTATGCATGTGTGTCTGTGTGTGTGTCTGTTTGAGTGTGTGTGTGTGTGTGTGTGTGTGTGTGTGTTTGTGTGTCTTTCGATGCTTTTCGTGACAATAGCTTCAATAACATATGTGTTGTGATGCTTTTTTACCTCGATGCTGTTGACTCTTTTGTCGAAGTTGAGCGTCATGGTCCAGCCATCGCTGACCCCGTACGGGAGGCTAAGAAAGATCCTGGAGCTGAGGTGCCTTGGCCATTCAGCCATCACGGCATACTGGGCAGTTATCGAGGACGCTTGTACTTGTGGTAAGTGTCCTTAGAATTATTGATATAATACAATATACTGAAATGCATGACATAAAGGACTCTGACACAGTCTTTAACTGTAATTTGAAAAACAATACGTTACGTCGGAATTGACTGCGGGCACTAGGTCGAAGACGAGGTCCTCCGACAAACAAATTCTAATGTGTAGAAATTATTTGCTGAAAAACAAAACGTTTTAACTCTTTTAATTCAGATCAATGAATTTCTGGCTTGAATAGTATTATCTCCTGACTAGCCTACACCGACTTGTTTTTGATTGTTAAAACTGTCCACAAATCGGACAACCTCTTTTTGATAAGCTGTCATTTTCAGACGTGTTCCACAATGATCAACAACAAAGACCATTCTATCTTCTTTTTAATAATGCAAGGCCTCCTTATAGTCCGAAGAGCATGCATAATCTATGGGCACTAGTATTGAGATAGATATGAAAAGGCACAGGCAGTATTCATCAGAAGCATTCAATGATAAGAACCCGAGCCCAGCCAGGTATTTCACTTTTGTTATCAACAGGGACTGTTAGGATGAACACCAATCATCACCTGCATATTCATGCCCACAGGGCTAAATGCACCGTTGAACTAGTTTTTTAAAATATATTTTGTCTATTTGTATTGTCTTGAATAGCCATATGCGCTCATTTCTATACACGTCGGTACAATCAATATGTACAGTCAAACCTGTATTAGGGGCCACCTCTACAGTGGGGCCACCTGTCCATAGTGGCCACTTTTTGTCGGTCCCTTGGGTATTTTATCTACAAGTTGCCACCTCTATACAGAGGCCACCTGTCTATAGTGGCCACATTTGTCCGGTCCCTTGAGTGGACGCTGTAGACAGGTTTGACTGTAGTCACCAAATGTGCACATTCTGTATTTCAGGGGGATGTGGTTCTGTTTGTCGCATGTGTCTTTCCGTTATGTTTCAAAATATTTTGCTTGATCCTCAAAATCTCTTGTGTTTCCGGTGCTATTCTACGAAAAACTTACACTGTTCATGCATGGTTAATTTATATTATCCATCCATCAAGGTATTTTCAGTATATTCTTGTTTTTCGGAAACTCTTCTTCTTACTACATGAAATTGAAATTGAGTCATAAGTTAGCCCTTGACAATAGCTACCTGCTACCTTGGCTGTACACGTATCTGTGTCTTGGGCAAACCAATAGATAAATGAACTAATGAATACCTATCGAACCAGCAGTATTAGCATAACATAAAAGTTTTCAGACACTAGAACTCAGCGTCAGCGTGTCATTGATTTACTGAAGTTCTTCCACGTAGAGAATATGATTCAATTTAGACAACTTTGTTTTACATTCACATTTAAAGATAGTGGCTACAAAGACATTTTTAAGAACAATATTTGATATAAAAAATTCTTAGCAAGAATAAGCGTTGATATCACAATAAAAAACTATTTATTTCATACGTTTCCAGTTTAAGCAGTCTCTATGGGTCTATATCATATGAAAGGCCAATAACATTTCGATCTTGATGTCTTCTTAAAAGTGTCCAAAAATCCCATCGTTCATTCTGAAGGAAAATATGCCATACAAAATGACTTTCCTTATCAAAATAGAATCATTACAAACTTACCTGTGTGATATGAGAAGTGTAGTAAGTAGGCGAGAAAAACCCTTGCGGAAAACATCGTGTGTTCCGTTGTGCCACGATGAGGGGTATATCAACAAGATACTACTGACTACTATATATGAAGACCATCCCCGGATTCTTCCATTTGACGTGGATCATATTATTATACACTGGCATTGCGGTTTTGTAAAAGTTGGATTATACCGTTTCGGAAGCATATACCAGTAGGAAACCTAAGAACGTGCACCTTTATCTATTATCTTTTTTTTGGTCTACTTTCAAACAAAAAGAATAATAAAAAAGGATCAGTGCCCCCCAATTGGAATCGTCCACTTCGTTTGTGTCTTTTTTTTTGTGACCCACTAAATTCACATATAGAATTACACACGAAATTTAGTAGGTCAGGATAGATGAATTGGTCTTTACTAGAAGATTATGGGTTTCTTCATAATTCCTATAACGACATTTTGTTGACTGCTTACCCTTACATACCACCCGGCATGGTTTGAAAAAAAAATCATAAAATATTCATATACCGACATTTCGCAGGACACAAGCCACGGCTCTCTTATGGAATCGTTAAATTCACAAGTTCCGCACTTATTGTTGCAAATAGGTTTTGAGAGATTTCCATCATATTTTACTAGACAAAAATGAGATAATCTTGCTTTTCACCATGTAAGATCCTGTCTTTTTGAACTGGCGACAGTCGGTCTGCTGGAATGTTGGCAGGTACATTCCTGCTGATTGGGTACATTTGTACGAAGATTTATTAGTCACGTATCTACCTGATGAAACTATTCATGGACGCTTCACAAACAGTTACTGTGGTGCTAACTGTCCAAATCTCATGGAATCAAAAAAAGTAAAAGTATCACAGTTATCGTGTAGTGCTGTTTACGTCCAGATCATGGTTAAAGAAATAAAGTACTTGTGTTGAAGTAATTGTTATTCATTGGTGTGTAATATCGTTAACAAAGTTTGTAGCTTTTCTGTATGTAATACTGAGTTGTTTTTCTGTTTAGATGTTGTAATATATGGCTCACGGTGGAAGGTCATCGACAATCCACAAGACCACTGACCTCTCGTGAAGCCATGTTTTATATGATATCTCCATGAAATATGCTAGAATCTGTATTAGATACAATAAATTGTCAGTGCTACATCATATAACGTTATCTCGGCACACACTGACGCCGGTGAGACACGCTTGGTCACGTCTACGTGACATGAAATGTGGAATTCACACGGTAAAATCACCCTGATAACAGTCCCTTCCGTATGACTCATACATCAGTCGCTACAGGTCAAAACAGGTTAAACAGTGGCCACAGAGATGTGAAGCCGTCCGAACGAAGCAAACGACCAGAGGTGTTCTGCGGCAACTCTCGGGTCATCCTCGGGGAATAGCAAGTAAAAGCGGAATGATTGACTGACAGCCCCGGTGTCGAGCCCGCTGTCTGTCGTGAATCAGAATGAGAGGTGATCAAAAGAAAGTTGGAATTGCTTTTCCTAAAGTCGGCACGACTCAAAGTGCAACTCAATCTTGGAGCCCATTGCCCTGGTGCTACAAGCACTTGGCGTTTTTTTAATAACTATCTTCAGTTGTTGGACCAGCTAATCTTGAACTGAAGCTACCTAGCAGCCTAGAACGAGGAAGACGTGCAGATGGCTACAGGCAATTAAGGTAGAGAAGTTGAGCAGTGATGCATCCATTCCTTTCACTTAACGCCCCGGCACACACGGGTAATGATGAACAAGTGTCTCTGTAGCAGTCGTAACCGGACATTCACACCATACAGGCATGTGGATACTGGAGATTGTGGAAGCTAACAAACCAGATCCAAGGGACCCATACATTCGATTATGAAACTACTTGTTTTGCATTTTCCTATGACCAACAGTACTTACTTACATGGTTCATGAAAGTGAAGCCATGAATAGTCATCAAGTTAATATAAAGAGATTTCATTTCCCAATAATCATGCAGACTTTATTGCAATTTGCGTAATTATCTGTCTTTACATGTAGCTGTCGTAACACAGTCATGCAAACGTCATGATTATGAATGTTCATAATGTAGCATACGTGATATGGGTAATATCGCATTATTTTTTACATCCACATCGTTTAGCATATCAATGTACAGGCACCTTGATTTGAAAACTATGTCTGACCCAGTCTTAACTCAACTTTTACTCAGGGGTTTACCCACTTTACCAACAGAAACAAACTCCAGACTAACCGTTTTCAAACTGATTGAACATTTTGCTTTAAGTCTTGTATGTATAGTTATTTGTTGGATCCGTCACCCCACTGCTGTACTTCCGTTTTATTTGATCTCACATTGTTTTGTCCTTTGTTTATTTTGTTTTCAAATGTCCTAGTGGTAATGTTAATATTAGCTTTGCTAGAGTGCATTTACCACTGTGTCTTGTCTTATATGTATACCAATAAAAAAAAATGTACAGGCATGGCGTAAGCTCATTTTTATTTATTTATTTGTTTCGCACTTTAAAAACAACAACAATAAGTACATATAAGTGAACTAGAGTTCGGCGACCTCATACCTCCATGAATATTTAAAGCTTTTGTTAATTTCATGCAAATGACTTAACATTAACATGATTTATGCATGGTGTTGTTCATCATTGAATAACGTACAGTACACATGTCACAAGTAAAATTCCCAATTCAGATCATCAATCATTAAGTTATTTGCAATTTTTGCATAAATTATGCAAATAAGTTCCTCATTTGCATATTTGATATCTGCATATGTTCCACCGATTATAATTAACAAGTATCGAAGTCCAGTTATTGCAAATAATGGAATTATACAATTTCCTCACTAATTATGCAAATTAATTCCTCATTTGCATAAAATGCATATCATTATGAACATCTTTGCCCAAGCTACCTGCACTAAAATGCAGGCAATCCGTCGTTCCTTTCTACAGTTATCCTCTTTGGAGTGTCTTGACAAAAACACCCCTGCAGTTCCACAATTAAATGTTAGGGGACTGAAACTTGCCCCACTTTGTCATGACGTTAAAAGCTATCTACCACCCAAATGTCACGACCATATCACATCTGAGACGAGAGATACATTGAAAAAACTGCTATGATAGAATATTCTCATTAATTATGCAAATGTACTCCTATTTTGCATAATTAGTATTTTATCTTGTACAGCATTGTCTAAGGTACCTACATACCAAAAATCATGAAAATCCGTTGTTCCCTTCTTGAGTTATCGTCTTCAGAAGTTTTTGACAAAAAAGCCCCTGCTATCCCAAAACTAGACGCTAGGGGGCCCAAACTTATGTCATTTCTTTCTGAGCACAAGAGCTATCTAATGCTCAAAAATTGTGGCCATAGCATGTTCAGAACACCAAGATAGCAAAACCGGAAGTTGCGCTGCAGTACCAAGGGGAGCTGCTAGGGGGCCCTAAATCTAATCATTTCCAGCTTTGATCACACCCTACCAACACACCAAGTATCAAACCAATCCACCCAGCCGTTCTTGAGTTATCTTGTTTACACACACACACACAGACACACAGACAAACGCGGGGTAAAATATAACCTCCATGACATTTCATGGAGGTAATTATGAAACATGAATAGTGCAAGGGAGGGTAAAAGCATAGAGCTTATAAGAAGGCCTGTATTATCGTATTACAATGCAACCTAACCTAAATAAGTATGGATAATAATAAACAAAAATAATGGAATGAAAAACATATTACACAAAATAATTAAATGTAACTTAGGAAATAATAAATGCATATAAGTATGAATTGAAAGTTAACGTTACCAGAAGTATACAAGGATGCATACAAATTATAGAAAAGAAATCAGTATGGATAATGCATGACGGAACCAATAGAATGAAAATTCAATGCACTGAATAATAAATGGATATAGAGAAATTGAAAATTACCAGAAGGAAACAAGGAAGTGTAAGACGTACTCAGACGTGGTGGTACGTATGTAGGCTATGCACTAGCCATTGCTGACTATAACAATTTTGAACTGAAAAGAACAATGTAAGCTAGTTCACGATCAAATTTACGTACGCATATGCAGCGAGATGCATTGTGGGTAGCAGATAAAGGATAATGCATGTAACGTTATGTCAAAGATGTCTGTGCATGTACGTATAAACTCGACTAGACAAGAACTGTTTATAAATTAGGGGCCTTCACCTTTTACCTTTCACCGCAATGAAGTGTTGCATTTTACTGCGTATGCGCAGATGGAACCACGAAACTCTTTATAGTTACAAAATTGAGAAGCCTAAGCATGGCGCACCAGAAGTAGACAGCTTGTCTGCCCATCAGACGTCAACGACGAGAGACGCCATCATATCTCGGTCGAGAAACTATGTTTCAACGAAGCTAACCTCTCGCTCAGTTTCAGAAGTCGTTCAAATTCACACCTGTACGTAGAGCTATTGATAATAGAGACAGATATGTAAACTCCACACAGTGACATTGGAGTAATGGTAGAACATTAGATTTCAGCTGTATTTCACGTTAGTCTCACAAAAGCTGTCAGTAATTTTTGCCCTGTAGTCAGATCTTAGGCTTACAGATAATTGTAGATTCAGGCTGAATTACTGGCTTCCCACAGAAATGCAATTTTTATCATCCTCTATTGGTTTATAATATCATATTTTACGAAGATTTACAGTCTTCAGTTATCATTACAGAGTCTGTTTAGGTGTGGTATCAACAATCGTTGATAGATAGCCTCCTTAGCGTCATCTATAAGTGTTATTTTCTTATGACATATTTTCCTAGGCAACAGACACTGAGTGCAATATAGTTCTGCAGGTTATCAGAACAAACCCAGACTCGCAGGGCCTGCTAATAAAGTGGGTGATTGATAGACGTACGTGTTTGTAGGTTGCCGTAGGATGTTTTCTGGCAACACAAGTGAAATGACGCACATTCAGACTGACTGACGTGCGGTGGGAATAATGGGATTTAATTAGAGGGCCCTGAAAGCTGTGAATACACAAGAGCTGTTTCAATAACCTTTTATTGGCTACATTCTCACCTACAAAACCCAGTACACGCAAAATGAAAAGAGCACCAAGATAGAGGTGTCAGCTTATAATCCTGCAAATACAAAAAAAAATGCTTTGGGGGGGGGGGGGGGCTTCAATACCTGTCCACATACAGTACTCCCTTCAAAAGTGAACAGAACCTTTTATCCAGGTAACAAAAACAGTTCCATTTTCCAGTTCCTCTCCTTTCCAATGATGCCCGGTCAATAGAGTTCGTATAGCGCTGGTAATAATTATTCTATTATGTGCTGTAATAACGTTCGCGATCAGTAATCTCGTTTGTCGCCTGTCACATTATGTACAGCCTCTCTCTAACCGCACTTGTGTCAAGCTTGCGTCACTGTGGGGTTCGTTCACTTCATCACTTATTTTCTCAATTTTTTTTGATATTCAGATATTGGATATACGTAGAAGTATCACTTAGAATGCAACAAATTACACAAGAAGTAAGAAATTTCGTTCTTTATCTCTGAAATTGGCGGAGTATATTTCGAACCCCGCAGTGACGCAAGCTTGACGCAAGTGCAGTGAGAGCGCATCTTTAGGACCTTGACCCATTTTGTGACACCCGTACTCTAACAATAATCATTCACTTACAATATGGTGGCTTCGTTTCATCATTGTCTATCTTTTGCTGTTGTGTGGAATTATAGTTGCCATATATGCAAATGATGTTAACATTTTGTTTACCTACACGTTATGTGGACGTTCTTTGCTTTCATAAGGTATTTTCTTGTCCATAGTTTTGGTGAAATGACGCCATCCCATTTTGGTCAGGTATCGTCTGTCGTTATACGAAACAAAATTACGCAAAATTTGACTGGAAAGTGGCGTCGTTTTGTTGTCTCATATTAGATTTCTTTTCATTACTCTCTACTGTACTGCGATGTCAACGGCGATCCTGATTCTGCTCGGTTTCTTTCAAAGTCTTAAGTGAAGTTGATGGCTTGGCCTAGGCGTAGGCGAAAGTGCCGCGGGGCGAAGGAGGCAAACCTCCTACGTGAATTTCTTTTAAGTGTCTAAAAGTGTTCTCGCAAGCTGGCCGGCTAAACATTTCAGCAGTAATGAAATGGTGCCTGATGGAAAGTCGTGCGAAATCTGTCAGATTACAGTCCGTCTGTTGATGAGACGAACGCTTTCTCAGTAATACCTGCGTCGTGTTCATGTGTGAACGCTATAACATTCACAGCGGTTCTTCCTTAAGTTGCATTATGTCCCGTTCTTTACATTCAGATGGATAAACGCATAAAGCACGGTGTCCCTCGGGCGTGTATTAGGAACATCGACGTGTAATCAAATTCAATTTTCGCTGTGTTGAAGGTACACAGATCACCGGGAATCCTGCACAATGGGCGCGCAATAGATTAACCACTAGTACTGCTGCCATACGCCGTGCGTGTCCAAGGCAGATAATCACAGCAAATTGCGTAACTTTTACCATTCAAGATAAGAACACTTTCACATCTTCCTAGAATGAATATCAAAAGAATTCTTGAATTTGTGAAATAAAAAAGAGATTAAAAAGAAACATACCGTCACAGTCAAGGATAACTATTTTATATGAAGAACTTTATTGCGCAACGATCGTACACGGTACAATGTATGGCAAACAAAGAAGAAACAAACTTACCATCCTAATTACTAAAACAAGTATCAAACATAGAACATATGCAGATTATGAATATAGAATGAAATTGGCATCCTAATTTATAGAACAATAAGGGCTAGCCTAAATCATTGATATTGTATTACAATCGAGTGGGGCTAATTATGAGTTTCGGCATTTTCTCGTATGACAAAGCAGTCTTTATATATTTACCTATTTTAGCATTGTGGGAGTTGTTACATCTGAATATATAATCAAATCTGTCTGTAGCATTGAATCTCTTAAAATCTGTTGTATTTGATTCGAGGAATGTGAATAACTCATTACGTGAAACATTGTACCTACTGCACATCATGGCAAAGTGAAATTCATCTTTAATTTGCTTTGGACAGAATCTATATGTCGTTGTTGAAAAGCGTGGGTGTTCCGTTTAATGTAGCACAGAAGCCTGAACATGCATGAGGTTTAAAGGATCAAAGTTACCATAGGGTAATGCATTCATGGCGCAAAAGGACGCTTATGCTGTATATCTTCTGGACACTCTAAACATCTAATTGTCTCTGACCGTGTACCTGCATATTTACAAGATGTGATCATTTGTTTCAATATAAGTCCATTCTCTGACTCCACTTAGTAGAGCAGACCAGTCAAATATTAGTTATTGTCTATGAATCAGCACTGCCACCGGTTGTATCACTCAGCATGCCAAACCAGACGCCCCCCTCATAGGACGGCATATTCAATTAGATATTCCAGACTTGAGGTCGAAGCTATGAAGGCTGAGCTGGAGTATTCGGGCGGGAGAATGAAGACATAGGCGGGCCCGTCTCCACTGTAGGGACTGGCTTCACGTGCAGCAGACAGGTGGCGCCTGGAAAGGTAAGACATTCCACATTTCTCAGCTGTTGCGGCAGAACTTGACCGCCTGCTGCTCAGTCGGTCTCGTTTTCCGATAAATCCCCCGGCACGCCTGCAGTCATTTCTCATTGCTGAAGAGCTCGCGACGTCTGAAGAACCGTTTCTTCATTAGCGTTTTTTCTCTCATCCCAATGATGATGTTTAGAGTGTGCCTCCGTGTATACTATCTTCGACACATTCGAGCCATAAACACTGGATTGATTGGTCTGCACGAGCTGGTATGGATCTTTTGTAAATTTACGACACCGTTAAACCATTACTGACAATGTACACATGTTGCATCGATTTCATCCTACTGATCTTGACAATCTTTGCATATAGATTGCCGTTTTTCTTTCTGTATTTTAAAAACGAGTTTCACCCATTTTGTTAAGTTCTACTGTAATCTCATCATTTTCACCCTGTAGTGTCTAAGACGCTACGTCCAAAATTACCAGACTCCAAGCCAAGCTGCCAATTAACGTGCTGCGCCCACCATTGTGCCATATCCCTTGACAACGTCTAATTATCGTCTGAGAAATAATTACAGCAGACGCACAGCATCCAGGCCACATCTATAATCATATAACTAGCCATTAATTGTTACACCATCTACATTAACCATACGGTATACGTAGCCAACAAGGCTGCAAGAACGGCTCGATGGTAAAACTAGATCGAAAGGGAATTCAGATGTCGACAAAATTTGACGAAGAACATCATTAAATTTGAAGATATCGCAAACATTTATGAGAGACTTTCCTGTTTCAAAATCACACTGTAAAGTTTACATAAAGGATCGTGGGATATTATCGATTCTTGTCGAGAATTCATTTTCAGCAACGATTGAGGGTGTGTCACTGTAGTGATGCCCACATTGAACATCGTGATGTACATACAGTGGTGAGTCTACCTAGCTTGTCATGACTTAACGAATGCAGAGTTACATACTGTGTAAATCTGGGCTGATCTGTACATAACTGTGGACCAATAGAATGACTGTAAACGACAGAAGTATCGATGTCAAATAGATGAGCTGCTCCTAGGCGGCTTATATGTCATTATTCTCCTTCTTGCCATACAACATTCTTTAAGGGTTTGGTATGCCCATATGTATTTTTTCGTACGTCGGCCTCTCTAATGCTTCACCATTTTGCAGACAAACTGGATTTGGAATGGGTGAAGTGTTACAATAAACAAGGTGGAGATATTCACCGGCGCATTCCCGCGCGAGCTGCATTGTTAACACGAACTCTCCCGAACCTGTTGAATCCTCTCGACCTTTATATGTTTTTGTGAGACGCACATACATATATGCGAGGCGCAATTTGCCGAGTGGCTATATATAGCTATGGCCTATGCTAGCGGACAAGATCAAGAGGATATGGGTTCGATTCCTGCCTAGAAGCTGTGTCCTTGCCATGGGAAAGGCATATAGCACGACTTTCCTCACTCCATACGGGCGTAATAGTGTGATCGTGAGCCTGGCTTCGATATTCGGCCTCAAAAAGGCTATGTGGCTACCTTTATCTACCTGCCTCTACATATGTACTTATAGTCGAAAAGCAACAGGCCTACAAATTATAGAACTTTTTGTTTTGTTTTTAATGTCAAAATTTTAATTCTACCCTTCGAAGACAGTGTACATGTACGTACAACGATCGAGTGATCAGGCTTTTCCCTGCGAGCTGGCAGGTCACAACTACAACTTTGAGGCGTCCTTTTCGCGTCCTCATCCTTTTCGTGTTCCCATACATTAGATACAGATATGGCTTTGTAACACCATATTCAGAACGCGCATTGGTTTCTATCCTATTCTGGCTGAAAAATATGCGAGATAAACGAAGAAAATATTAACCATGGTCTTCATGGTCTGAATCAGTAGATGACACCCATCGTCTGTCCAGCTAAAGGTACCATAAAGCTAACATAAACATAGTCATACCCGGAACATCATTGTGTATTGTGCCTGGAAGAGATATCAGAGTAGGTACGCAGTGCTCACAGGAAATCTTCAAAAGCGAATAGATAACGTTACTTCAGTCATCAGATGTAAAACCTACCTACCGAGCTCGACATGCCAAGGTGATCTACACTGTAAAGGACACCTACATCTCTGTCTAGTCGTTTTAGAACAAACTTGTTTAAAATGGATTCTGTCTGATCATGTTGGAAAATGTTCGTTAAATGTTTACCGTTTCTGTAAACTAGACACTGCAATTCAACAAACAGCTAAACAATTGGACTCATCAGAATTTCGACTGGCTTTGTCAGTTTTCTTCGGCTGTCTGACCCAATCGCTGTGGACACCTGACCTCATTCACCTATGACTTGGGTCAAACGTTGTCGGAAGTCGGTATCGCCACCCATCGAGACTGAGAGACTGTCGGTGCGGTACCGGTGTAAAAGGCCTCATTTGCTTCTCTGTATGACGTATTTTACAAACTCAGAGGAACTTTCATGCGGACACTGCGTTGTTCAGCGCTCAACTTGCTTATCGTCTTCATCACGTTTTGTACATTAGTCTCGGCAGACTCCCGGCAGACACAGCCTACAGCGCTGGTGCCGGGGCGCGAGGGGTCAATTGCGGGCAGCGTCACCGACTGTGAAGATCTAATACTAGATGTCGGCCCCTCTCTTGACCTCAGGTAAATTTGTCACCACCCGATGTTGCAGATATGCTGTTTTATCAGATTTTGGGTGGGTGAATGTACCCTGGCAGAGTCGCATCGTAAACAAAAAAAACTGTACAATAGACTTCCCCCGATCACTAGAACTATCCAGAATAGAAGACTGGTCATGTAGCACGCCTTCATGAGATGGCCGCCAAAGTTCTCCTCTGGGAACCTAACGCGAAGAGAAAAAGGGGACAACCAAACCTGACACTTAAGAAAGTATTGGAGGAGGAGGTCGGTATAAAGGACTACAACATGCTAGCCGCCATGCTAGATAGAGATGCATGGTCGGACATCGTTAATGGCACCTCATATGAGGATGAACTGAACTATGTACTACATTGGTACCGGATTGCCTGACATCGAAACTATGCTTGTAAGTGAGTAGCTGATATACTGCTTCAAACCTGGATCAGGAAGTAGGGCATTCCGTTTTAAACACATACCTAATAGACTATCTTAGACTTAGACGATTATCTATGTTAGAATGGTATACGCGCCACAGTCTAAGTGGTATCCTAGATTTGTGTAAGATTTGGCACATCTCATGATATGCGGTGACTTGATATGTAAATTACGAAACATGCATGTTTTACCAATAATCATGTTCTATCCATGCAAGTTAACCATCAAGAATCATATTGCCAGATCTTTAGATTCCGTTTACAAAGTAAATAACGATCGGTTGCCCCAGGACTTCACACTGTTGAATCACGACAATTAGAAGATGATCACAGCGTAATATTCCTGAGACCGGAGCATCATTGATGCAGAACTTCAAAACAATGTTTTAAAGATGGATGACCGCCATTGGCGGTGTATTGTCAGCTTGCTACAGCCATGTCAAAGGAGGGTAAACATTCACTAGAGAGTTGATATGGCGCGCATAGCATCAGTGGCAAAGGTAATCTATAATGTCGACAGAAAGAAATGGTGGTTTGCTCTTCTGCGTACGCAAGATTGCCGCCACTTGACACCGCGTACCGCGTACGGAGAGTAATTCACTCGCATGTCGTCTCAACTGTGCCAATGTCGGAAACGGTCGCTGTTTGACTGAGGGAAAATTGTTGTTAGGAGACGTATTCAGCACTTTTGAATCCACCCCTCTATTAGTGCCTTAGGTTCTGTACAGTGGGGATCACGTCTGCCAGAACGTGTTCGGACTTAAACTTTACCCTTTCTCTGAAGGCGCCGGAAATTCACGCAGCGGCTTCTTGGAGAGCACAGCCAATACTTATCTGACGTTTACCGCTTGAAGTAAAGTGGTCCCGAACACAAGGATAGGTATCCAGGAACGCCTAGTAGACTTGCTATCAGTAAAAAATACGCACAGTGTAACACTGCAACAATTGTGAGAAATGTATTTTGTGTTCGTTGGGAGAAAGAGCAGATTTAAGTCATGACATGAATATCAATGTTAAAGACAAGATGAAACACTCTCTTTGAACTAACTTAACGATCCGCGTTCCTACCTATCCAAACCACCATATCATTTCCAGCTGAGCGCTTGTATGTCGGATTTCTGTTTTTATTGGACGTATCAGACTGTGATATTCACTGTTTCTGGCAAGTGATTTTATATGTAGACACGTGACTCAAGAATAGAACGCACCAGGCAGTTTGTGACATCCACATAAACATAACTAATCTGTGAAGACCGGTGTAGCTTAGGATATTCAGTGACGGATTTTTCACCCAAAGGTACATGTATATCAGTAAATACATTCAAAACGCTGCCTCCGATAACGTTATGAGGGGATTAAGTGCCATAATTGCTGTAAAGGAGTTCCTTTTGAAATCGCATCAACGGGTAATGTGAAGGTTTTATCGCGTCCCGTAGAGCGGAATGCCGCCTGTAAACCTTGGTAGATGGTTTCCAGTGCTTATTCTAGTCACGACAAAGCTATGCCTGCAGCAATAATGAAGATAAGGAGACTAAAGCAAGTCTGTCAAACATTTCTAAGTGCTCTCGAAGCGCAGGAAAACTTTCCTTTTTGAAGAGTGAAATTAGAAATTCTACATGCGTCTATAGAGTCACGCATAAACGAGGTGTTTTCTTATCTAGATTCACACAGTCACCGAGATAGAGACTTATTCAAACCATCTGTAGCCTCTGTAGCTAGAGATACAGAGGATTAAGTGGCTTCGTAAAATGACTTATTCACGCATAGTTTGAATAGTGTGGGTCCTAAAATGATGCCCCGCGGAACCCTGGATGTAACGGGACACCGCCCATTAGGACTTCTCTCTGCAAAGGAATCATTACATGGAAGCATGTGAATAAAAATGTTTGATTACGTCAATGATAATAGATAAAGGGAAAATCAGCCGACAATTAGATACACATACTTTGCATCCTGTTTGTAAACTGAAGAAACATCGACATTTTCCAGATATTTTTGAGCCTTGACCAGAGAAATGTCGGACGCGATGCAAATACGTCGGCACCATTATTTAAAACTATTGGTTAGCATTCTGTACAGTCTTGCTTGCGTTAAGCTACTTTAAGCATCTTAAACAGAACATTCTACATATCACGTGAGCTGTCATTACGTATACCCTGCAAAAAAACCAGTGGCTGTGGGAACAACAAATGCATCAAGCCATGCGGCAGCTGATGTGGTTTTGGACTAGTCTAGAAGTGTGAATGATCGAAAGTCCCGATAATGTTTGTTTTTTCAATCTTTACAGTGTTACCATTTTGCCCAGTTACCATGTTGCCCAGAGCTGTATATAATTGATACTTGACAGTTGTGATTAACAGCTGATGTTTGTAAAAACAAAGAAATATCACAAAAAGTTGGCAAATTTGCATTGGCCCAAACTTACAAAAATGTTTTAGTTCTGTGGCCACTGGGTTTGCCATAACCCCAAGAATAAACCATTGTTTGCATTGTAAATGAATTTTATGCTACCTGCCACTGAATTAGACGCTAACTCATATATAGCTTGGCTATAACGTTTTTTTTTGCATATTCCCAGGTAGCATGTAATTAACCTAGCACATCCAAATGTAAATCTCTCAATGATTGACAACGGATCAAAACAACTTTGCGAAAATGTAGTTTTGACGTCTCTGGGCATGTTAACTCTTTTCCTTCTGAAGAGGATAATGAACACATAAAATTTTAGTGAGTTTAGCGATCCTTTTGTTAAATTTCTTCAATCACTTATCTGATGCCATTTTGCTTCCTAAATATTTGAAGCTTGTTGTTTGCTCAAGAGTATAATTCGTGCCGATACCTCCTGTACTCCGTCTTCTCATAGCTTAGGCCTACGTCACATTACCCAGGGTTTCCGCGCGGTGTCTAACCGATGTAGGCCCCGGCCGGGCTCTGAAGCCGGGTAGACATTGGCTCACATAGTCACAAATCATTTTTTCTTCACGCGTCCCGTTAGAGGTCCCGGGGGGCTCCGGTGGGCATTCCGGAGGATTTTGTGCAATAGTCGTATGCTTTAACCCTTTATCGCTCGATGTTCGGCAGGCAACCGTGAGCTGCCCTGGGGATGTCCACGGGTACCCCCTAGGGGTCTGGCAGTGGGTCGGCCGATTCACCCCTAGTAGATAACAGTATGGTCCCTGTCGTACGCTCCGCGAACCACTACCATCATGTTTTTTTTGTTTTTATTTGGGGGGGGGGTATATAAGCATTGGTTGGCTCGTCTTCGTTGACTTTTGCAAATGCGCCACGTAGTACTAGTACTAGTAGAAGCGGGTCTACGATACGCTGATGAGCAAGCTATAAATGCGAGAACATTCTTGCGACTTTTAGTCCTTTAGTCCTTATGGGTGTGGGACCTTCCGTTGAGAAGAGTAGAAAGTGAGTTTTTTACTGATGATATTTCCCTAATAATTTCCCCACCGGGAGCCCGGTTCATTTTAAGTCCGACTTAAAACCAACCGGGGCCCCGCCCGAGGCCAAAAATAACCCGGCAGCCGCTGGGAGACCAGCAGGACCCCGACCGGAAGAGCCCCAAAACAGTCCGTAAATTACCCGCCAGGGTCCCTATGTGGAAATGTGACCATGGCCCAAATTGTCCTGTTTGATGACCAAGGGACCCGTCAGCGGCCCTGGCGGTGTTCCGGGATGACACAACGGATGCAATAGTTTGTAATGCAAGAAGGTTGGGCCTGTACCGTCGAGTACCGTCGGGGTACCGGGCGGGCACAGGGCAGGTACTGTAGGGGACCCTGTCGGTGTGTTCACGATTGGTTGACGGCTTTGATTCGGCGTATTTTCCTGCCCGGGGCCCGGTTGTTTTTAAGTCCGACTTAGAATCAACCGGGGCCCCGCCCGAGCCCCAAAATATCCCGGCAGCCGCGGGGGGTCTCACGGGGTCCCGCCCGAAAGTGCAACAATTCAGCCACTAACCTACCCGGCCGGGCCCCTTTGTGCAAATGTGACGTTAGCATTAGAAGGGATTCCCTAAGGATGTATTACAGGTCAGGAAAGAAACTACAGGTAAAGTGATGTAGCAGACAGTGGATTCTAATGGAAAAGATGAATACCAGAGGCGGAAAACACTGAATGATAATGATGAATCTACCATGGCACAATACCTTGAACTGAGGTTGGTTAATCCACAAAAGCCACTCTGCACCTGGCCTATAGGGGCAACATGTGATTGTAAGGGACGTTGAAACAATGGCATGGTGTGTTCTTCCAAAGGACTCAATTTTGCAAAACATTCAATTTTCAGGTACACTTCATGCATTAACATCGTGACCGCAATGTGCACGTACACTTGAAGATGGGGCCAGACTGCATGCGTCGCACGATCGTAAACTGATGGTATTCTCAACATAGTTGAGTATGTGTTGTGCAAAAATCCAGCCGTATTTGAATCTGTCACATTCTTATTAGAAATGCTACGACATCAAAATCGTAAGACAACCTACGCCGAGTGCACTTGTGACCGCGCCGATGATAAAGAACACCAACAAAGGCGAGAGATGATTAATGTGTTTGACTTCATGTTTTTGCAGCAGACTCATGAAATATCATAGTGAGGAACAACTCTCTATATGGCAAGATCAAAGTTCGACCAGCCTCTTTTCTTTGGAAGGTTAAAGTGAAACTCGCTGCTTGCATTCATGCCGCAATTCTCTCCCGCAGTTTTCCTTCCCTACAGGCAGACATTCGTTATAAACCAAATGTTAACTCTTTGTTTTTTTCGTTCTTTGATCGGATACCGTTTGTTTCATCTTCAGAGGAGTTTATTCAATTTCTTTGATTCATTCCATGAACGCTAGTACTGAAGTCCATGGTATCGTCTTCTGCTGTCAATTGTGCACTTTAGACTACATTGTGCAGAATCTAGCTTAAAGCAAACGTTCGATTACAAGCAAAGACCGTCTATATGACAATTCTAAAATAATAAAAATTATTATACAAAGTAGTAAAAGAAGGCTGCAATTGTGATAATCTTGCAAACATGCGTGTTGAGACACATCTAAGCTGTTTTCTTGTAATTTCTGTCTTGACATATCGACAGGACACCCCGATGAAATGAGCATTTATGTTAAGATACATCAAGAGATACCACCGCAAAGATGAAGAACCCAAATAATAGCCCATGCGTATCCCTCCCTCCATCCCTTCATCCTAACGGTATTACAATATGTAATGCATGTACAATCTTATTATTGATATATATTCGATAGATGACCTGTAACTTGAGCCCATGACTATACAATAAATTTCTTCCATGTATTCATCAGTCCTAGATAACATGTTTACAGTCTCCTAATCATTTCCTTGAGTAAGTAATTATATCGTGCACCACGCGGCGCATGTCCCCCCGACGTGTGTGTGTCCATGGTGATGAATGTTTAGCTGCGGTAACATAACCACCGACTGACGTGTTGCAACACCAGGAGATAAACCCCTGGTGCTGCGTTAGCTCCCAGTGATGAACCTACTGAGATATACATCCGGTTTCTTTGGCAGGACAGACGATAAGGAGTGACAACTCTGACAGGACAACGGAAATGTAACGAGCAAGGGGACCTGTTGGAGCCACACAAGCTGGTAGGTACTGTCAAATCCATCAGCCACCTGTCAGCAAGGCGTCCGCAACTGGTAGTCAATATCCAGTTTGTATCTCTTCAGCTGCGGCGGATTTGCGGATCTCATGGTCTGTATTCGTTGGTAGATAGACCTGTTGCAACCTTGTGATAAATCAGCCTGTTTTATAGCAAATATGTTAGAGTTAGAGAATCCTGTTGCATTCTGTACGCAATGAGTTCCACGTCCGTACTAGAAAATATAACAGGTAATTATGACCATCTCTTGACCTAAGCTATAGCTGTGAACAGTTCTACGAAGAGCTGGAATATTTCGGACATGAGGGTGACCTATATATGAGGCACATTACTCCGATGTTGGCGCATTGACCATTATTTTGTAATTAAAACATGTTAATCACATTCATGTCAACACATCATTGGATGCATTTTTCCAATTGTTGCTGCTGCATCAGTAGTGGACAAACCACCATCGACACGAATACGACAGTACTTGACCCGTTGGTTCGTTGTTGTTTTCTTAGACCAGACGAGGCAATGGCACAGCTTGTACGGGTCCTCCTTCTGACAACAGCATTGGGCATTATCGCGTCAGGCGGCAGTGCATACGGTGAGCATTTTTATGCTTTCTTTGTCTACGAACATGGAAACTGTTATGGTCATTAAGATTTCTTTTCTAACGCACTTTGTCTTAAATTGTTATTTGAGTCCAGCTGCGACATTTTCTCCTCATTCTATTTAGATATTTTTCTTTAAATCAATGATTTTTAATTGCATATTCATGGGGTACTAGTTTATACATATACATTCTCAACTGGAATGAAATACCCTTTAGAGCACTCAAGATGCGAACTATAAAGTTAATCCATTCCTATGGTAGCTGTGTGTATGTTGTACAAAATGCAGCTTCCTTAATAACGAAATACCTGTCTTAGGGGGTTCCACACTTGTGCACATAAGTTCGTACGGACATTTTGGACTTGGATGAAGTTTGCGGTCGAAGGAATCTTTGATTAAAGTAAAAAATTTATACACGCACAAGCATGACCCGCACAAATTAATAAACTTTATTGAATGAATGAATTAACTTTATTGTACGGCAAGTGTACACGGTACATGGTATGGCAACAACTATTATACAAAATACAAGATAAAGGTCTAGAGTAAACCTTAATATGCCAGTCGGTGCCGTGGTTGAAATTTATGTACATGTACGATTAATGTACCCACGTCGCACTATAGCTAGTGGGTGTTGTACCGAGCCTGTTTTGCTATTCATTTCAAATTCCTCTCTCCACGCCGATCATGGGGATTAATATCCTGTTACCACAAGCAAGCATGTCAAGACTAGTATAACAAAAACAGTTCTTGTGCATATCCATATTCTATAGTTCAGAACAGGATTAATGTTTCTCTGGGCCGATGTGCGGGGGCGAGGGTTGTTTACATAGATATCTTTCTCTATGTCTACCGGGGGCTTTGGCTGTGTTGAGAAGATATCATACAGGCTGGCTAAGTTTTCACTGAGAATATCAAATGTACTATGACACGTCTCGCCAGTTTTGCAAACAAATGATCTCTCCAACCTTTGGTACCATCTGGCCGCGTCGTGCTTTAGATGCGATGAAGACGTTTTCAGGCATTCTTCACTCGTTGGAGGTGGGCTAAAGGCCAGAGAGGCTCACGGTGCAATCTGCCTCGGCAAATGGGTTTACAGCGCATCGCATCTTAAGGGGATGAGTTTTTAATTGGGGTGACTTGATCTTTTTCTGCAGAGAGAACACGGCACCACGAGGAGGTGTGTCAGAACATCCGAAAAGATCGTCACTATTGGTGCACAGTATGTTAAGCTGACGTGGAATGAATAAAGAGAATTATGTGTATACTGGCGGCATACAAACGTGTCTTCGAGGTTAGAATTAGATTTATGCGGCGCCGACAACTATCAACAGACGTTCTTATGAGATATTAACGTTAAATTTTACTGCAAGTGATTCCGCCTGGTTTCCCGTTTCATCGTTTTCCATAAGGTCCTCTTATATAAACTTTAACTGTGTTCCAGATTTACAGTATTGTATATTGGGGAGTTGGTTGATAGCTGAAGATTAGGTGATATAAACGTTGATACGGTCCCGAGGACAAGGAAAAGCATGAGCCATTATGGAAACTGTGACTTGCATGACAAAGTACCCTGGGTCAGGATATAAGCATGACTCTAAGCTGCCTTTGCTGTTGCCCCCTTTTAATGGACGTTTGGTTCGGAGTAAGGAGCCCGTTAGGGCATGGGCAAAACAGCCTGGGTACGTCTAAGTGCATCGATATCACTATGACATTGCGTCACCACAGATTGGTCACCACATCAACGGTTAGCTTCGATTTGTACAGCTTAACTTTCTGTCAGTCGATCGGCGATATGTGTTCGTCATTTCAGAAGAAATCCATGTTTGTAGATTTCTTTTTCTTGCCATATGCATCGTTATCGCTATATATATTCTCTGTTGTGTATGTGGACAGATGAAGAGGGACATAACCAACCTTTCATCAGAACTAAATTCGTCAGGAATCAAATTCACAAGGTTTCAAGGAAGCACAGCGGAAAATGATATCAAAAAGAGTTCAACGACCCCATACCATCACCACGTAATGATATTAGTAGCTATGGAAATCACCTGATTTGCGTAAAATATGATATACCTGCTCACAAATCTGAATGTCCAGATTAACATGATTTATGTCAGATGCTGTTTATCTGTCTAAACCTACATGTGTTACTAGTAGCAATATTCCATAATTTGACAATTATGAAAATTGTGTCATAATTTGTATTATTCATAATCATATGTGTATCTTTCAAATTCACATTTGTAATGAACATTAGAATAAATTTCCTGTCATTTCAAGCAGTTGGAATATGAATTTGTCTCGCGAATCATGAAAACAAAGATCTAATTTGCATAATTAACAAACTATTACGTAGGTCTTCGTCAAAGTTATGCACAGGTCAAAACTGATGAATTTATTCATTCATCCTTTCTTGACTTGTTTCAAAGGCTGTAACTGAACGAAATGCTCCTACAGTAGAGTCAATTCCAAGTCACCGAGATGGTTTTGAAATAATATTTGTAATAAGGTTGAACTATTTTGAGTAAAAGAACATTTCTGTCACTTAAGTTCGAAATTGTTCCAACATTTCAAAATGAAAGTTTAAACATGTTTGAACCTTTTTATATTTGTTGGAACATTTGGGAAAGTAATGATATAATTATCTCTTTATTTAGAACAATTTTCAAACATCTATGTGTTTTTGTTACTGTTCCAACATGTTCCAACATTTTGTGTCATTTTTTCCCTCCATAAAAACTTTTATTGACCCCATAAACAAAGCTGCTAAGCTTGGTCCTTTGTTTGGCTCTTGTATTTTTAGATGTTCTTTAGTATACAATGGTGAGTCTTTTGTGAGAAGGTGGCAGACAGACATAATTTCCTGCACTTGGCAGGGATGTGTGAATTGCCCTCTTCCCAGCCCACTGACCCAGTTTCATCATATTGTTTCCATGTTCGAACATGTGATCACAAATGATGCATCTATGTTGGAACAGTTTAGAAACTAACAGAAATAATGTATTTGATGTTAGAAATGTTTCTAACATGTTTGAATACTATAGAAATATTTAGAACGTCACATAGATGTTATGAATAGTTCTAAACAGTTACTTATCACAGTTAGATTGTTACAAAGATTTCCAAAATGTTGGAACAAAAGGCAAGAAACACCCTCTCGGTAATATGGAATCGACTCTAGATCCTGGAGTTCGAAAGAAAGCTCATAGATGGTTCAAACGTTTGTCACTTCTGCCCGAGCACAAGCGCTATTCACCACCCAGCGTTACCATAGCTTGTCAAGAACACGGGGTAGAAAACCGAAAGTTCTTCTGTATTACCAAGGAAAGACACACCAGGGGCAGTTCCGAATATCTTCCTACGATATCTTAATAGATTTTTAGAAATCATCCCATCCAGCTGAACACCAAAACCCTACCCTGCACTAATTCTCGCTTTATAGGTTTCAATCACCGTAATTCAGTCTGTGGGAGTCCAACTAGCAGGGCGAGAGGCGTTGGCCAGACCTTGGCCATGCAATTAAGTAACGATCGTCTGTACAACGTACTCCGTAAAACATATGAACCCAGTACTAGTACAATTGGTATGCATTCCGTAAAACACTGCGTGTCTAAGAGCTGAAACGTTGATCACTTAGTGTGGAAGAACTTGTAACCGTCTTAGCATACAGATTTAACGCAGACGACTGACAATATGCATTCGTTCTGGATTCAGACTTTTCTAAGTCAGATTGCAGTAAAAAAATGAGTCTGTGAATTGTACAATGTAATGAAATATATAGCAGCAAATTTAAGAGGGCCTATAGGGGGGGGGGGGGGTTCCTGACAGCATCTAGCGGCACATTCGAATGAAGATCGTGAATGATTAAGTCAGATTGCCTTGTGAAAGGCTTTGGGAATGAGTTCATTATTTTGTGCCATTGCATTCATACGGAGTGTGAAGCAAAACTAGTCCGAGGACACCAGTTGCTCTGCTGTACTTTATGGTCAATTTGGCGTTTGGTCGACCACATGATGCGACGAATTTCCAAAAACGCTTAACGATAAATTCTGGATCACAAATAGTACGTGGAATTCAAGCGACTGTTTACGCTTGACGAATTGTTTGCGACAACGCTTACCATTGATAAGAACGGGCCGGCTGTGATTAATTAACGGTGAATGATGAAAATATCTTTCTACTCGAAATAAACATGCTATTAACGATTAATATCTTGTCTATTTTCACACTCATGCATAGTAGGAGCTAAACAAAGTTCAACTTCCTGCATCTTTTACCATACATTGTGACATACAGAGCCTCATTAAAGCAGTTGTTCGGGCGGAAAATGCTTGTTTCTGCTTTGAGGTGTAAAAATGTTTTATCTTGTCCATAGAAAGTCACAAAGGAAAGTCAGGATGTCTGGTATCTGTTGATGGTGCTGATAGATTATGACACATGTACACATAGTATACCCTGGAGTTCTCTTCTAAGCATCGCCTGCTGTGATGGATCAATGCAGGACGTACCAAACGTGCACATGTCTACACGAGACCTCCTTTGATGTACCGTTTGGTACGATAGAAGTTGGTCGACGAACGTTCAGCACCGGAGATATCTGATGGGATCCCTGCCGTCAGTGAACCGTTGAAAATGTCTGTAATGGTGTTCAAAGGAAGATACAAGGCTTTCTCGTCCTCCGCTGCGGCTCAGTTGAGTTTACGGTTCATTTCTTTCTATCATCAAAGTACCGATAGGACTTAAGCATCTCTGAACAAAAAATGCCTTATGAATATGGTTCAACACATTCACGTACGCTCACGTACGTACCAAATTGTACAATAATAAGTACCTAGCTTTGAGAAGAATATGGATGTTTGGCATTCTAACACAGATCGATGTTGCTCGTTAGCCTTATTGCGCCCAGTTGAATCGGTTAGGACTCTGTCAGGTGGAGAGTGGGTTAGAAAGAAGTTGCGGAAGTTATTTGCTGGTTGAGCAACGAATGATCAATGGTTGGACATGCTTGGCACTAAAAGATAGGCGCTTTGGTAATTGGTGTTGGTGAGGGGGCCAAGTGTAACGAGGCTTTATGTTTAGGTCATGTTTTGAGTAGCCTTTGGAGTGCTTAAATGTATTCATCTGTTTGCCTCTCGGCGTAGTTGCATTTTTACACGTGAAAATACTACACGGAAGCAATGAGATGGATGAAGCCCCTATCACACTTAAACGGGACCTTTCCCCGTCCTTACCAATGTTGGCGGCAGTAGGTTGGGAGCAGTTCTTGGATGCTTTCGTACCTACTCTAAATCAGTCCAACTTCTAGCCGCACATTGTCAAATCCTTTATGACTGATTCCGAACTAAATTGCCAACTTACCTAGCGATGCATAAAGGGGTCCATTTCGTTTTTAATCAGTAGAATCCATACTTCCATTCTTCCATGTCTTCCATCTACGACAGATCAAACTGCATGGGGTCAAATAAGTTTCAATACGGCTTCTTCTGTGTTTTTGGTTGTATGCCTGTCGTGTGTGCACGTATTGGTATATTGAAGTCACGTCGGTTCGATAGGAGTTAAGAAGGATTGACCCTAGTGTCTTTGAGTGATTCACGGAAACGGTCGGGTTTGTGACAGGATGTAGGTTCAGATTGGTGAAGGTATGAGATCTAAGAGCTCTTAGACTACTCTATAAAGCCGAAATACACGATGGGTGCACACTTTCCCTGAACATGCTATCAGAATTGGCAACTTGTCAGCAACAACATAATTGATTGTCATTTATCAGAAACGTTTGGGTCTTTTTCTCCATAAACCTGATCAAATAGCATTTCTAACGTAAGTCCATAGGCACAACCCATTACGTTTTGCGATAAACACTTGGGTTTTTGCCTCTGGTCTGATATTGAAGGTTAAGGTTGGTCCATTATGCAATTTGTTCACAGAACCGTTGGCAATAAATGCGGCTTATGGATGGACGGTGTCGAGTAAGAGAGATATCTCAGATGAGCAATCTCATAAAAGGTTGGGAGGGTTAGCGTAAGACGAAGGGATGGTGTCGTGTAGGTGAAACGAAATTACAGTATTGCCTTTAAGATGCAAAACCAGAAAGTTAGGAATCCTACTTAGACGTGACATATTCTAATAAAATTTTAGGCAGAAATGGAGGTATAATCATTATAGTTGTTGTTGTTGTTGATTAATAGTGTAAGCAGCAGTCTCCTTCCAATTCAGGTTGAAATTCGCACACACGGCCATTCTGTATTATCAAATTAGGAATTTGTCTCGCTTAAGCAAATAATACACATGATGGGAATCTTCAAAACAAACAAACAAAAAATAATAGCAAGATAGTCCATGCATACCCGACAGTCACACGTAACAGGTCTCATATGTAACTGTTCGTAACTATTACCTGTTGATAAATGTCTTTAGGATTACCTTCTTCAAAGGATCCTGTGATGCCACGGTGCTCATTCGGTCATCCAGGCACGTATATCTGTTTCTAACTCGATTGTGATTCTTGTTTCAAGTTCTGAAATATTTCAGCTGGAAAACTAACGTGGCAAACTTCAATGCACTGCTGCAAATTGTGATTCTGAACCAACCCCTTCATCTGTGAAGATGATATAGGCCTTCTACGGGAACGTTATCTTCAACACTCAGGCGAAACATTCTCCATTTTGTAAGGCAATAGTCATATTCTACCTTAAACAAGCAATTTGTTATGACATCAATTTTCATCCCTCAAAAATCAATTCACAAACCAGACGACAAGCATTGTACAGATGGGGCTGCTGTCAATCGTTCCTCCCATACTAATGAAAAAAATATTGCTCTTGATACTTATTCTGCCCTTGAAACGACTTTCACATCACAGGAGGGCAACGAAATTCTATTACATGGGAATAGGAAGTAATATCTTAATATTCTTGTTGTACGTAACGTCGAGGTTGAATGAACCTCTTTGATAGTGTCACATATTCAATGAAGTAATGTATTACACGATTTGTCCACTTGTAATTTCTGTTATGTTATGTTTTTTCCTCAAAGAAGGTCAATAACTTCGACCAGACGGCTGTCACCATGGTAGAGTAGCAATGGCAATGTTCGATTACATTATGCAGAAAGTGGCAGGATAGGGCTGGTCACCATACATATGAATGTGCTTGAGTAAGAATAAACAGACCAGTAGTTGTTTTAGACCAGGCCATGTGAAGGTAAGTTACCCTTTGAATTAGGAAATGTACCAGAATTTATGGAATAAAAGCAGGCCAGGAGGATATTGCCCACTTGCTAGAATATTGCGATGTATGTAGACGTCACCTATTGCAGCAGGTGCTCGTCTGCGTCGAGCTGAGTGATAGTAACAAAAGGTTTCCACTTCTAATAGGTGCTTACATGTGTGTATGTATGGCAACAGTCAGTCCAATGTCTGCACTGACTGCCGTCAAAACGGCTCTACTTACAAATCTTTGCATTTCTGTTCTGTTCACACATCCCACAGACACATAGATGATGGTTAACAAAGTTTCGACAGGTGAGATAAGTTCAGAATGTGAGTTCAACATCATTGTAGATTAGGATTGAACAAGATAACGGTGCAAATCGACCATAATCTCTGCATAACTCAGCATAAAGATGGTAAATTCAAATAAAGTACCCCGGATCATCAAAAAGTTTGTTTCATGAAGAGCTGTCTAACTGTAAGATGTAAATTTTCTCACTGGAAACAGGAAAGCTCCGTGTTACGATGTTTTATGACTAGTATGTAATCCTGATAGCTTAGAAGGCCATGAATAGAGACGGTACATTTGGATGTGATATATCTCCTTGTTTAGATCTACCCATAAAGTGTCATAAAGGTTTACTGACCATTAAACCGCTGCTTTGCAACTTTCACAATTAGAAAATACTGCCCTCCGATTTTATTGGTTCCAGGCCATAATCCATACTCCAGATGGAAAGATGGTCCTTACCACTATTCTCTTCCATTATCTTGTAAAAACAGCGACTGTAATGCTAGTGTTACAGGTGCACATAACATGCCATTAACTCCCGTATTTGTATGCTGCTGAACACATCAAACCATTGTATGTTTTATAGCACGAGTGACTTTTTCTAATATGTGTTGCCATAGGGTGGGTCCAACATATCTCTAACGTGCCCACAAAGAATGTCAATTTCCCGTTTTATCATAGTTCGTACATAGCCCATTATGAGGTTAGTTTAACTGGCGTCTGTTTGAGACCGATGGAAAATTGCTAAAGCTCCGGTTCCACATTCAGGACCTTCTACGACATTGTCCCCGCCCGATAACCGACCCAGGTTGGCAGCAAATCTGTCTAGAGATCTGGAGTGACTCATCGGTATGTTGCGAACAGGTTTGAAGGAAGTCAGTAGTGGTTGGAGCGTGGTTGGGAGTCAAATAATAACGAACAGGCCACTGCTGACTTAGAATGCACATGTCATCGAAATATCCTTTAGCCGAAGACTAAGTCTTCCAGCGTTATAAAAAAATTAAAAAAAGATCACTGGGGTTGAGGAAACCTACATAATAACAAGGGACACACGGGAAATAAAACTTGAGAGCCAAAGGTGGATAGTTTGAAAAAGTCCAAAAACGGCACTCCAGACGACTGAGCAGTTTAAAAACGAGCGATGGTTACTCGGCCTATCATAGACCCAAATATAACCGCTGTAGACTTCCAGTGGAAAACCTTGGAGACATACGGAGACAATTCTAACAAGATCCAAGCAAATGGATATTCTTAAAGGTCGTTTTTTCATACCATGCTACACAACCTTTGATGTGCTCTGCGCGGCTGGTGATATTATGAGACGATTGTGCGATTGAGGGCAAAGATCAAATGACATTGCCGGGTTCAGTTGAAGGACGAACGTAAAGAGAATACAGATTTGACCAGGGCGAGACAGACGCAGACATATAGAGCAGATTAGTAATGCACCTTTTGCTTTGTAATTTTCTTAGTAAACAAAGAATGCATATCTCATATGTCCGAGATCACTTTTTATTATATGTTCTTATATTTATAGTTGATTACATCCCTCATTAATCATACTAATTACGTTTAAATCTATTCCAATCTATATCACCTTTAGAATTCTAATGATCGAAAGTATGTGAATTATAAAATGTCGTCTTTGACTAATTAAGGCTAAATTTTATTTTCCATGATTTGCATCATTGTGTTCAGTTCACCTCTGATTTAGATACTAACACACGCTATCACGACGATTCATCCGTTCTTCCTTGAGTTATAATCCTTCTGAAGTTCAAGGTTTTCGGGAAATAAACACCATTTTACCACTAACTTTCTCCCATAGTTAAGCAATGCAACAGGCCAGACGATAGCAGGGGATGAAGACAGGAAATGGCACAACCTTTTAACATCGTCTGGGATCTTCGACCGGTCGATCTGTGTGTGTCCGACTGTGTCGTGTAACGTCCTATCATCATGTAATAAGATGTGCCTAGCATTTGTAATCATTGCATTGCGGCAACACATATAGAAAGAAAAACAGACAGACAGACACACACACCGAAAACAATACCTCCGTTCACGGAGATAGCAATTCCACATGAAACGCCAAAGCGTACACATAATCGTGATCAAATAGTCGTGGTACGCTTGTCCAGAATTCAGACATGAAGCATTTGTAGCAGGTGGATTTAAATGTAATCTTGAATAAATCGTTGACTGGGCACTAGCGAGAACGACAGTAGCCATGCAAACCAACTGCTTGAGATTGTGGCATAGCCAACTCCAGATCCAGACACCAGGCCTAGGATTCTACAAAAAGTTTCCAACCCTTGCTGTAGGGACTCTCAGTGTAGCATCTGTATGTCATTCCTATTCTACAAGCGTCTCGGTTATTAATGGCTGATTGGTTTTATATCCTACGAGACATTTACCACTTAAAATGTAATTAATTGTTATTACCCTAACGCAATGACGTCCGTATTCATTGTCTGTGAAACTGCACAATCATCATCGTTATCGGCATTCTATTCCCCACTATTGTAATTTTCTGTGCTACTAGCTTTTGTTTATTCTATCCATCCATTGTGTTTGTGAAAAGAATTTTATCACAAGTAGTTCCAGTAATATCAGTTTCCAGACATTGGGGCGGGAACCGCAAGTTGGCTTGACGGACGACTAATTTGTTGCACTCAATAGAAATTACAGTGGATGTGTGGAGGCAGAGACATGTGTGACAGAGGTTGAGTAGTTGATGAACTATCAGAATGATGATAAAAGTGTTTGAGACATTGCTCATAAAGTTGTGGGTTTATTGAGTGGGTCCATCGTCTACTGATGGTAGAAATGCATATCCTTTCAAACTGAAGTCAAGACACGTTGCGATGAATGTAGCACAGTCAGGAACAAGTGGGATTAAACAATAGCGGCAAATGCCGGATAAGTAAAGCTTGCAAAAAAGCAAACATTACCATGCTTACCTGAAGTTACCGCTATTGGTAAACCCCACTTTTCGTGCATTGATAAAATAGATCTCTGCAAACTCTTTTGAACCTCTATCAATACAAACAAAGGTCGATGATCATGATGATCATGAGGAGAGTATGAATCATTCATTTTGATGGGAACTAAGACATTGGGAGAGACACCAATGCGAATTGAGTAGGCATTCATACTGAAAAGTACGTTTGCACTAGTTGCTCCCTCTTTATTTCAGACCCTGCAGCAGTGCTGCATTGCAGAGAGCCGTCCCTGTGTCCTGTGGGGGAGTTCCACTGTGGCAACATGACCAAATGCGTGCCGCAGGAGCTGCAGTGTGACGGCCATGATGATTGCGGAAACAATGAAGACGAAATGTTTTGTGGTAAATACTTTTCACCAGATTCCAAACTAGCTCTAATTTTTTGCTAAAAGGTAGCAGAAATACACAATTCTTTTACATATTGAACCGAATAATGATTTGAACGTCATGATATGTCGTGTCCGTATTTAATTTGAGACAGATAATAGGTATTGCGGATGGATCTCATTTCCATACACAACAACGACTGAATATCAAACATTTGAAAAGCTACAGTAAGCTTAAGCAAACTTAGTGCGTTTGCCACCATGTTCTTGTTATACTTCTACATATATTCGAAAACAAGTGTTTTCTACATAAAATGATTATCAAAGTACTTTAACAGTTAGGGCGAATTACTGTTGCTTAACTTTAGCTTATGTTTGCTATGTCTACAATCAAAGGCTTATTGCTTACATTTCCCAGGGGACAACACCATCGCCGAAGAATTTGACTTGAAATGGGGCGAATTTGACGAAGACGACATTTCACATCTAGAGTATGCCGGAGTAGACGCTCGATTTGAGCTACCTCTCTGTGGTAGGTTCGCTGTGGTATATTGTAATGAAGAAGCAATATAAATGTCATAGGGGCTGCACAAGTCTTCCGTAGTCCGCTGTAGGCCATCTCACAGTTTCGAGTGCGCATGCACAGTCGAGATGCACTGGTAATGTGGTCTCAACTGTTAAGTCGGTCAATAAAGTACATTTTTTCTGGTTAAATTTGCTTGGCCTGTGCAAATCTCTGGCAGGTTGTTGTGTGACTATAAGAAGTGGTTTTGTTTCAGAGCTGGCAACAGTTCCCCTGTCCTGCTCGTGTGCCCAAAATACGTCCTTGCGGTGCGAAGCACAGAACATCACTCAAGTACCACAGGATATCCCTGTACAAGTCACCCGACTGTGAGATTGCTCGTCCTTTTTAGATATAACGTTCTGTAAGAACAATTTACAAGACGTGTATTTTAGAATGTACTTCATTTGCAAAAATTACATTCACATGGTGTGTTTTTGTGTGTGTGTTCGCACGCGCGTGTGTGTGAACAGCTGTGATAAATTCTATTCAATTCAAATAATGCAATCATTCTACCCTATTCCTGACATAACACAGGTTCCTACAAGTCAACAACCTGGGGGTGTTAAGAGGCCAGCCCTTCGAGAATCTCACCGATCTCCAAACCCTGTAAGTGGGTTTTCGGTCATTCTATCTTAATGTCCAATCATTCTGGCCTATCCGTTTCTATGATCAACCAAAAAACCATGACTGAGTGGCCAACGCTGTCGGGGTGACCAATGATATGGCGACCAACATCAAATACGAACTCCTGATTGGTTGACCCATTCTTGCTATCTGGTACCCGTGTTTCTCCCCTGATAAGGTCATCATCAGGTAGCTGGAGTCATGTTTTCTACCAGTATAATAAGATTAACAGTCAGCTAACAGTCAGGTGCAACAAGGCGTGTAATTATACTTACAAACCTTACCTTAATTGTTTTATGTCGTTGTTTTTTTATTACATCAATCTCTTTGATATCAGGATTGTGTAATTAAATGCGCCTTGAATATGACTCAAGAAACACAGTTTATCTCTCTTACATGGATTGTTTTTTTAGAAACCTTAAATGGAATAAGATCACCTACATAGAGGTATTCGTGTTCGCGGGTCTCCAAAACCTTCAGAAACTGTAAGTTGACTTTTCTTGTACTCGCCATTATCTGTTCCTATGAACATATGGGATTTGAGTATGATACATATATATATATATATATATATATATAGTCATTTGTTTGTTTGTTTGTTTGTTTGTTAGAGCCTTTGTTTATTCATGAAAGCTCAAATCGGCCCGTAGGCTGCTTTTTATTGAGGTCATGAGGGAAGAGGCAAGCTTAAGGGTCATACAAAGTACATTGTATATACACATCATGAATTGATATATTATTTTCATCTAATATTTTCACTTCGTACTCGCATTCACACACTATCCATGCCACCGCATGTAACATTTTCTCCACATTCTTCTCATCCCCGACTTGTTGGCAACTTACTTGTTTCATAGACATATACATTATACGCGCACGTCTATATTGATAACGAGTGGGGACGAAGAAACCACCATGAATTCATCAATACATGTATTTGATTAAATTAGACGGTCCAAATTGTACGGGGATAATTTATATTGGAATTGTAACCAATTTCTCGTTTACTCTTGATATCATGTTAATGACTTTTTAATGCCACTATATGTAATCACTCTGTTGTCAACCTCAGAGGGGTGCTAATAGGTTTCTCACAGAAGTCAATATTGGTTTCCAGCTTCACACGTGCATTTGCTTAAATAGGAGATCAATCATGATAGAATATCTCTAGTTAGAACCTTTCTCAGTATCCAAGTTGTTCTAGATCTGGACCAGATACACTGAAGAAGGTGCTGGAACGTACCTTTGCTTGTCACCTATATCATTGCAGTGTTCACCTAACAATCAACATCGAATTCAACTTAAGATTAAAGAAATAGTCACTGTTCGAGGAAAACTGATAGTAACTGTAAACATACGTGACTGATGAACCTCTTCAACGATAAAGAAAAGCCAATTTTCACACCAGAAAAAGCTCCATGTGAATGATATCCATCAGCTTTGAACGCACCCCGAATTTACACCCCTTGTAAGTTGCCTTTTTTTGCAAAGAATGATATTCATTCCAATTAAATCTGTTCAGTGAAGCTTATTATGTGGCTCTCATTATATTTCCATGGTGATCGTGTGAGAGCATCCCGTAAAGATAGAAGTCAATTTGTGCCCACTTTCTGACTCCAGAGACAGTCTTAATGGAACATTAAGGACTTGTTATCGAATGACGTGTAGGTCGTCTTTGATCTGTCATCATGGGATTGCTCTCCGCTTGCTGTTCAAGGACTCTGAATCTCAGCGACATAATTGATTTATCAAACTTGGCAGCCGCGTGGGATCATGATCCTTTGGGTGCCTATAGATGTAATACGAATGGTGGACGTGCTGACACAAGTCATCATCATCTCATTGTGAACGTGTCAAGGACGTTCGTGGCCTGTCTTCTCTAGTCTTCTCTATCCCCAAAGATCCTCACACAGTTTGTGAATGTACGTTGTGCAAAGGTTATGTATGACAGGTTGTTAAGTGTAGTAAAACTAGCTGTTGTCGCACCGTATGCGGTTATACCGGCTATACGTTCAGACGTTTCATGACATCCACTATCTGTCGTCAGTGACGCTGAGAAAGATAGTGGGTGCTGTCTGAAACGTCTGACTGTTTCCAAAATCATATCCAGTTGCTTGAGTAAGGGCACACTTGGTATGTTACATGAAAACGTAATGTTCCTTTCTTCTGTAGTTTCCTTGGCTATAATGAATTAACCAGCATCAAGCCTGGAACGCTTGCCAACCTCCTGAATCTGGAATGGCTGTGAGTATATTGTATAACGAGGTTTATGTTTTGAACCGCGCATGTGCAGCGAAAAGCATTATGGGTAATATTTCAAAGTTAAAAGCTCCTGATGAGACATAAACAAACACTGGACGAGCGACAAACGGAGTCTGAACGCATATAAAGTATGTTACAGACAAGGGCTGTTTGCAGTATTCATTATGGACGTATCACCCACATTGAATTCGCTGCCCATGCGTAGTTAGAATCATGAACGTCCTTACAACATAGTGCCATACTGATCACAGACCAACAAACCCGGCTGCTACTTCCATTGGTGACATTGTTGAAATTTCGCACCTATGGCGAGAAATTGAGGGGGAAAGTGAATAACTCATTTATGATTGTCGACATGATTATTGATTGTGATCAAGACAGCGTACATGGGCTGCAGATTTAAGCATTTATATATATCATATTTGTGGTTTAGCAGCATAACTCAAGAACATATGAATGAATTGTCATTTGGTATGTGTTTCGGTCCTATCCTGTAAAAGAAATAAATTAGATTTGCCTCCTGGCGGCTTTCATATGCACTGTAGCGGAACATCCGGTTTTGATATCTTCTGGACAAGCTATGGTCACGAGTTTTAATAGCTCTTCTTTATGCGTGTTCTCTGCAAGTCTGCATGAAGTACAATGTCATGTATTTGACTGTTTTGTGTCTCCGTACACATATCGGTTATAAATACTAGTGCTTTGACATTTCTTCAATTATCATTCCAGGGGCTTGGAGGGTAACAGGCTATCAGCAATATTACCCGGTGCACTGGCGGGTCCAGAACGACTCCACTGGCTGTAAGGAGCGTTTAGATTCCATTATACATGATGAACGGGGTTTCTACACCCAGTACTACAATGTTTTACCTGTTTTCTGGTAAAGAATGAATGAATGAATGAATGAATGAATGAATGAATGAATGAATGAATGAATGAATGAATGAATGAATGAATGAATGAATGAATGAATGAATATGAGAAATGAAATAATGCGAGAAAACTACTGGTGTGGGTAACCTATTCATTGTTTTATTTGTGTGTGTGTGTGTGTGTGTGTGTGTGTGTGTGTGTGTGTGTGTGTGCGTGTGTGTGCGTTTTGTCACATTTCATGCAGAATGTCGTCTTTGATATGGCATAGAACTAAAGATATCAAACATTTATTTCTTTCAATCAGGGAGATGGAAGAAAATCTTTTGGATGAAAGGTCACTTCGCGTGCTGTGCCAGGACCTGCCCACAGTCGAGTGGCTGTGAGTACATCCATCCGCGCAGTCCAAGCGCTTACTCTTCTGGAAACAGTTTTAACTTTAGTCCGAACCACAAATTAGGACTCACGTATTCTCGACCAGTTGATGCTTGATTTGACAAAAATATCAGATACTCAATTCGTTTCGTAACTTGCACAGACTTGTAACAACAATTCCTTTTGATGTGCACTTGTTTCCACAGGGAGCTTGAGAGGAACAGCATCTCGAGTATTGGCCCGGAAACTCTACAAGGTTGCCAGGTCCTGACCGTGTTGTAAGTGTAACATTAGTTCCATGTCACTAGGTTGTGCGGGGTCGGGTTAAATCGCAGACCTGCTTTCATCTCGAGCTCACTGCTCGGCCCTTGAATGAGTCCTTTAGCCCACCTGACATACACATTTTACCATAGTATACCTATCAACTTTATAGATAATGTGGTGTGTCGTGTCGCAATTGTTCCATGTTCGTTCAGTGAAACATCTAACCCCCTTAGGCCACATTGACTTAGTTTAATACGATTATACCAATGTCAACAAACAATAGCCAGCTGTCTGCTTGTCGCACTATTAGTCTTTTGCATTTACTCCTGCAGGTTTCTCGACTACAACAACATCACACGGGTGCTACCGGAGACATTCTCAGGGTTGAATAGACTGGCAGACATGTAGGTCACATTCTCATATTCACCTTTATGACAAAATGAGGTCATATTATAGACAGGGGCATTTGTGTGTGTCTGCGTGCGTGTCAACGTGATAACTCGAGAAGGTCTAGATTGATTGTTTTGAGATTTGCTTTGTGGGCAGGTCTTCTTCAAATTTAAAACCTCAGTCTGTTCGTGTAGGTTAATGAATGAATGAAGACCTTTATTGTGCAGTTTTGCAGAACCGAGCTAAGTACAGGACACAACCAGTCAAGATATATACATATTAAATTAATTGTTCTAGTGACCCAATATGTTGTTGATTATCTATCCTTTATATGAACGGAAATTAGAATTAAAGATTTCATATTGAAGACAACAATCGGATCACGTAGGTTTGCATTTACGTGTTCCTACTACAGATGCTGAAATTTACGACATACTAGTACGAGAATTGTAGCTTGGATTTTAATTAAACTCTTTGCTTTAGGTACTCTAAACGTTCATTCATATTCTAGTATATCATAGCATTTTCATGCATTTTTATGGTCACGACGCTCTACAAATTATATTACATTTCCGTATGCGAAACAAATCATACCGAATATAACATCAAGGTAAATGTATTTAATGAGTTTGATTTACCGTCTTTCATTAGCATTTGGCGTCCATGTGTAGTTAATTACATTTTAAACACATTGCGTCTTGCTTAAAGCACATGTACACTTTAGTTCCCTAGGAGCCAACCGTATACAGAGTTTACCGAGTGACATATTTTGGAATGTCAGCGATCTCAACCACCTGTGAGTATATATCGCTGTATATTCAGGACAAAGAGCGCTAATTCAGAGTCCTATTCAAATGAATTTAAAAAAAACATGTAAGAAAGAGCCTGTAAACATTAAAAACCACCTATCTGAGGTTTGGTCCTTGGAAAACTCACATTGGCAGCGTAGTCTGACCTTTAAGGTATCCATCTAGTGATTTTGAGCCGACACCTGCCGGTGGAAACCCCTCCAACACAACCAGATGACTTTTGACCACTAGAAACAAGACCTAATGACATGCAAGCAGCACTTGTTCCACGTTTAACGGATACTCCTTACATGATAAGTGAAATAGTCAGAACCCTTACCCTTACATCTAGCTCCAATATTTACCAATAAAATACTTAGATATTGTTTTGAAAAGTTATTGTCTTCTGCGTCTGCGTCAGATAAGTAATCTGCCCTACAAACATGTACAACACATTAAAGTGATATTTTTTTTCGACAAGATATCATTACCTCGATATAGTGGCAATAATACATTTGACTATTACTGACGTACTGTAGTCCTAATATATTCGGGAAAACTGCCTGGAGGTCCGCTGATTAGGACGACCTTGTACAGTAATTCTGAGCACGGTAACTAGATTGATAAAGCAGATTGAGCTGCAACCAGGTTAGTGTCAATCTAGTTATAGCTCACATGTGTCCTTCACATTGTACACCCCAAACTTCAATTGATTTTGAATCCATACTTTGTACCTGCTTGTTCTCTCAGGAATCTGTCCTGGAATCCGATGACGGAGCTTTCTGCCGATCTGTTTGTGGACATTCCCTACTTACAATCTCTGTAAGTTCCCTGTTAGTCTTTTTTTTTTGCATTTTCCTGAAGGTAAGACTGTCGTTCTTTGACATATGTGCTAGTCCAGTGCATGTTATTTGGAACAGATCTAAAAGACGACGATAGACTGTATTCACAATGAAATAATTATTTTTGGTAGTATGGGGGGGGGGGGGCGGGCTTCTCTTTTGACAGCATTACATATCTGTAGATATTCATGTTCTCTTTTACACAGGGACCTGTCTGGATTGGAGATCACAAACATTTCCCTAAGCACGTTTGAAGGACTTCCTTGTCTGGAATATATGTGAGTTCATCCGGAATAGTATTATTCTGATATTCAACCATTCCGTCTAAGACATACACATTATTTGTGATTTTGTTAGAGAACATCATCATTGGTATAGATTATGTCAATTAAATTCTTATGTGCATAATCGACGACATAATACAACGCAAGAAATCAACAAAAGTTCTAAATATTTTAAGGAAGTATGAGGTCTCTGAATTTTGATTTTAGTTCTGTTGATAACTAAATCATGGTTGGACTCATGTTTTTTTTTCTTTTTGCCATAAAGTTACTTCAGCAAGTTCCAGTACTGTGGCTTCACCCCTCACGTGAGAAGCTGTAAGCCGAATTCAGACGGCATCTCGTCCTTTGAAGACCTATTGGCCAATGTGGTGCTGCGGACATGTGTGTGGGTGGTCTCCATAGTAACATGTACTGGAAACACTGGCGTCATCATCGGACGTACCGCCATCAAGCAAGAGAACAAAGTTCACTCATTTTTCATCCAGAATCTATGTGGTATGTATTCGGGACATATTCTGTGTCTTCGTTATGTGATGAATTTATAAAGATGCATCACAGTCACTAAAAGCTCTAAATAGCAAAAGAGATGGCGTGGCGTCGAAAGTGACACTGACTTAAGTTTGAAAATAAGAATAAGATTTTCCGACTGCCTTTTTTTGGCGGCGCTTCAGGGGCAAGCCAAATGGCTATCGATTCTTTTTAATTCTGTTTCCACAGCTTCTGACTTAATCATGGGGGTCTACCTGCTTATTATTGGCACTAAAGACGTCATGCTCCGCGGCGTCTACAACCAACACGCCGAAGAGTGGAAGACTGGTTATGGCTGTAAACTAAGCGGCTTCCTGGCCATGCTCTCTGCTGAGGTATCAGTTCTTCTCCTCACCTACATGTCCGTGGAGAGGTTCCTGTGTGTCGTGTTCCCCTATCGTGACAACAGACCCGACCGGTGGCAGGCGGGGATGACCATACTCCTGATATGGCTGGGCGGGTTCCTGCTGGCGCTCGTGCCGCTGATGGTCCCGGAATACTTTGGGAACTTTTACGGCAGCAACGGCGTGTGCTTCCCACTTCATCTGCACGAGCCGTACATGGCAGGCTGGGAGTACAGCGCCTTCGTCTTCATCGGCATCAACTTCTCCTCCCTGCTGGTCATCATGGCAGCCTACATAGGGATGTTCATCTCCATACAGCGCACGCGCAGCTCCATAGCCACGCCCTTCTCGTTGCTAAGCGACATGTCGTTCGCCAAGCGGTTCTTCTTCATCGTGCTGACAGACTCGCTGGTCTGGCTGCCAATCACTGCCATCAAGTTCATGGCGCTCACCAGTGGGCCTATTTCAGGTCGGTATACATTAACTAGAAAGTCTAGCATAGGTAAACCTTAATAGAATAATGACAATAATGTTTCAAACAGACCTGATGAGGAAGTTGACAGATCCTATAATTGCAAGATTATACAAACATGAAATAAATAAACATTAGAAATCTTCTCCTGAATTTGATGTTAATTTTAGGCTCCAAGAAATTACGCCTTTTCACATTTCCCCATAATGCTTTACTGTAGGGTTATGGAAGTATAGGCTCATGTTCTGAATTGTTTCCCTCAATTGTTTAGTATCTGAGTCATACAGAACAAGATTTAAGGAATGGTAAAAACAAGGCGAATGGTCACAATTTACAATTATCATCGTAATAGGTATCACTATCGTGTATGAAGATATTTCAGAAATATTTGACATTGAAAAACGTTACTATAGGCACAACCTACGCATGGATTGTGGTCTTCGTGCTGCCGATCAACAGCGCCGTCAACCCCATCCTGTACTCCCTCACCACCAAGACCTTCACCACGATCCTGGACCACATGGTCAAGGGGGGTCCACTCAGCTGCGGCCCCGAGGTGGTGAAGGGCACGCCGGGTGAGTTTTTGTTCCCTTCCTTCTCCCTGCAATATGCCTTTCTTCTTTGAATAGAATGACACATACAATGTCATCGCCTACCTTCAAAATATGCAATCACATCGTCCACATTTGATGGCCATTGGATTTTACAAAACATTATACTAGCTCAATAGCTAGATTGTTCCGATAGTAACAGAAAATTAAATTACAAGTTTATGCCCGCACATGGCAAAAACATAGGAGACATACACAATGGACAGTGATTGGCACTTTTGTAACAAAAGACTATACGTAGTGTTGGCTTTAGATCTACGAGGGGCGTTCAAGAAGTAATCCACCTGACCCATTTCCAGTTGTCTGATCTAGATGAAATTTTGCATATGTAATGATTCATATCTCTATGGGTTATGTTGCAAAAAACAGCTCTGAACTAATTTTGGTTTTTGATTTAAAGGTGTTTGAACTGAGTCAGGTGTGAAATGGACCAGGTGTGAAATGGAGCCAGTTGAGTGTCGCGCAGTGATCCGGTTTTTGTATTTGAAAGGACGCATACCAAATGAGACTTTTGATGAAATAAAAGAAACTTATGGTGATGATTCCCCATCATATGACCTTGTAAAACGCTGGCATTGTGAATTCAAACATGGCCGGAAGTCTGTGGAAACAGCTCCCAGACCTGGTCGTCCCTCTTCTGCCATTGATGAGGCATCTGTTGCAGGACCAACCTGGGGCGTCCTACAAAAACGGTGTACAGAGCTACATCAAACGATGGTAGAAATGCATAACTCTGGGTGATTCCTATGAAGAGAAAGACTAATAACTGCACCAAGTTCCATTAATCTCCTCCTTTGGGAAATGGGTCAGGTGGATTACTTCTTGAACGCCCCTCGTATCTAGGCAATAATGACCAAATATTAGGTTGACTCAAACATTGTTGGAGGTGTACTATCAGACTATAACTGTGATATGATATATTTCATAACATCAACATCTAGTAATTCCTATGTCGCACTAATTCTACGTGCACTGCTATTTCCTTCCTGCTAGGTGTCACTACTACCGGTGGTAACAGTACATGTATAACCGGTCCAACTTCGTCTTCGCAGCTTGGCTACCCATTACGACCTCTTCGAGCTTACAGAGGTAATTTTCTAATGACAACTCGAATAATGATATACCTGATTGTAAAAGTCTTATAGAGTGATTTTCATTGTTGTCTTCTCCCTTATAGATAACACAGTCATCATTGAAAGTTGAATGTTGGACCTGAGATTATTTGCTGAGTCATAAATGTACACAATGACTACTAGTAGTCCAATGGCCATGCCTTGAAGTACACTAGAGACAGCATCCGCTGCATTTATCCGTCACTGCATTGATTTTTTTCTACAGCTTGACTAAATTATACTTTCAACTTGCATTGTTGTTGTTTATCACAGCAAAACGCTCTATGGAAAGTGAAATGTCAGTATCTTCCAGCTGCAACCCCAGTGTTCAAATCCAGTTCACCGGTGTTGGAACCGAACCCATGGCGACGAACGCGCTCAGCATTAGATTCCACGGGCGCAGTTTGGCCGACGTGCCGGAACATCCCTCCTGCAGTGAGCCGTCAAACCGAGAGGAGGAAAGCAGCGGAGACGAGAAGAGCCAGAAAGGAAACCAGACGGCAATGGCATCACCTGCGGACACCCTTGATACATCAGATGGAGACAACAGTATCAACGAAGCCAACGAGACCCCCAAAACAAATGGCAATGCTTCTGTTGTCAGCACCATCCAAGCAGAGATCTGCAACCCGCCCGACTCTCCAACAAGTCCTTCTCGCCTGAGCAAACTGCCGACAGTCCTTTGTGTGGAGGAGCATGTTGACCCCGTGTCGTCCTCTCCAACAAAAACGACCTGCTCCGACACCAACATGGAGCCGTGTGCGCAGATGACCTTCGATAGAAAGAGAAAGGTCACAGCTGTCTGAGAGGTGAGTAACCAAGAGGAAGGCGTAACCCTGTCGACTGAGATTGAGCAATCATGGCAACGCTGCGCTTCCTACGGAAGTCAACATGGGTATATTGTATGAATAGGTTATTTATGTTTCATATATTGCAACAATACGTTATTTATGTTTCATATATTGCAAGAATACGTTATTTATGTTTCACTCGTTGTAGTGACATAGTGTGGATGTAAGTATCCAAGGCAGCCTATATGTGGCAATATACGTTTTTATATCATTATTTGTGCGTTATTGTGTATCTTGAATTGACTACTCACATTCAAAGAAAGAAAGGAAGTACGATAAAAAGAGAGGAAAAGGGGAAAAGTATGATAAAGAATTAAAGAGGAAATGTCCTAAAGATATAGTTTCTCTATCTTTTCTGTCTTCAAAATCTTGTGGTAAAGTGTTTGTCACGAGGCATTGTCAGACAATATTGTTGTGATACTGATGCGTAAAAATGTCACACATATGGCGTCTATATTGTACAATATACTAAATGTATCATCAGGCATACACCAGGGCTGAACTACAACCTACCTGTCGGCAGCTGTAGGATACTTGTGAAATATATCTTGAGATATGTATAGGTATATTTGTACCTCATCGTGAGTGACCACGTCGTCGCTAAACATATGTTTATGACTTGCAGAAACGTTCTTGTTTAGTAGAGCTACTGCTACTGTCACTGTTATAATAGAACTGCTGATAAGAACTACGTTATTCTTGAAAACAGACATATCCTCACTGATACACTGGATATCCATTTATTACCACATCATGTAAAATACAAACTGTCTTGTGATACATCATCTCAATGTCTTCACGTGTCTTCTATAGTCATTCCTTCGGCAACATCTCAGTAGCCATTATCTCGTAGTCTTTTACAAGTAATATATTTTCAAAAAGTGCTTAGTACACAAAATAGATATACAGTAATCACAAAACAAGTACGTACACATGTCTGCAGGTTTCGTGTAGTTAGGTGTTCTAGACTATGACACATATTGGGGAGGAACGTGTATTCACTGCTTTGATGCCTCCATTTTCACGACAGTTCTACGTTCAAACTACTCTATGAATATTTAGTCGCTGATCGGTGGGAAAGTAGATATACTGTTGAGACTATCTTACATCCTCCTTACAAGAAACAAATCATTTGTAGCCATTTGCAGAAACCATGTGATAAGTGGATCACTGGCACATGTTCACTCCTTATGGATTCATTTCCACAGCTTTGTACAGGGTACTCGCTTACAGGCTAAAACATGCCATGGTGAACATTCTTATTCCACTGCTTCAACCACCACTGACAAAATAGAGATCAACGTAGGCTCGCCTCTGGATTCAAGGCCAGGCGAGCTACAGTGAGATAATAGTTGTCCATAATGTAAATATTTCATAGCTGCTGTCGAGCAGGTTTGTACGGATTGGTTCACAACACTGACATTCGAACCATTATATAGAGATATAACATATATTATATAGATATAGATGTGTATTGTAATGTATAAGGAGACACATAGATGTACATGTAGACCAACAACAGTCCACTCTCTTGGAGTTTGAATGGTTATGAATTAGCATGTCACCGCACGGACGAGATTTTAATGACATGCAAAGCACGAATCGGTGCACAGGTTACGCACTTCAGAACAGGTGCCACTTGAACACGGCGAACGACTACGAGATGTGTATTATTTTTGCATTGTTAATCTTTTATATCTCCCACAAGGAGGTTATCTTTACTTCCGGTTTTGATATCTCGTCTTCTTGACCAGCTATGGTCACGGCTTTGGAGTGGTAGAGAGCTCTTGTGCACAAAGAAGGAATGTAAGAAATAAAATATGTTATGAGATAGATTTGGACTAGATTTGCATAATCAATGAGGACGCGACACTTTCATTGAGGTAAATGACAGGAACTTCATACCCATAACACATGTAACTTGGTTCGAGTGGCACACCATGAATATTAATTGTGATAATTTTGCAAAATTGATGTGGAAATGCTACAACTATTGATAGCTTCCTGAAATACATACATGTATTTGCAACATATGTGACCTGGCAATTTGCATATTTTGAATAAGCAAAGGTTGCACAGATTTATTGGTTTGGTTTATGAAAGATCTAGAGATAATAATAGCTCTTTAAACAGCAGCTAAGCTTTTTTTTACTGTTCATCATTGTTTGAAAATAATTAAATACGGAATTTTGTTGCGAATTGTTACTTGTATATAACTTAAGTAGATGCTTGCATCATGGAATGAAAGTTATGACAATTAGTACTCAATATGCAAATCCAAGCAGGTAAGTTTGCTATTCCTTCGAATTGAATTGTATGAATTTGGGTCAAAAGAACATTATCTGGCGCATAGCATGGAATTTAGGGCATATTTTTTTTAATTGAATTGAATCGAATCAATCCTTGGTTCCAGAAAAAAAGATTTCATATAGCTTGGGTGTGAGGGACCTTATTCGGTATTTCTGATGTAGATTAAAACTACACCACCATTTTTGCAAAATAAGACTAGAAATTTAATTTCAAGAAATTCATTTTGCATTTAGTATGCAGTGTAGACAGTGATGAGTTTTGTCAAGACAAAACTATGCAAATCAGGGTGACATTTGCATAGTGAATTATTATCGGTGGAGGTAAAAGACTTCTGGAGTTCTAGTTATCTATTTATCACAAGATTTCTCACTTTACATTATTCACATGCCAGTGAACTAACAAAGACGCATATATTTTCATTTCACCAACATTACGTAACTTTCTTGCACAACATTTTCGTATTCACCAGTTAACCCCATTGCCAGTAGTAATGTTTATCTGTTCTCAGGCCACATGTTACAATTACGAATTATACATAGTCTTGTCCACTGATTACTGATTATCTATTTGCTTACTCTTCTTGGTAGATAAACTATCGACACAATTGCACCAATGCACTGAACCTGACACCAATTCAATGATACAAACGACAACGTAAAGACAGGATTAACATCTTTTTGATCTCAGGCTATCCCATCCATTTCAGTGTCGTAGCCAGATGTTTCTGCACTGACCTCAGCTTCTGTAACAATAATATCAAGTGTGTTTGCGGTGTTGTTATCTTGGGGAGTGGCACCGCCATTCGCGTAAGCTTCGTCCTCTGGCACCGAGTTCCCTTCCTCAGCAGCGCTGCCTTCCTCAGCATTGTAGCGTATCTGCTCGCACGCAATGTCCACGTCATGTTGGATCTCCACAACTTCTGGGATTTTCGTTTTTTCGTCTTCTTGAACAACCGTTACGTTTTCTTCATTTGAAGACTCGCTGATGTCGTCCTTGCCATCTGGGTTGGACTCTGCTTGACTGACGGTAGATGGCAGCTCCGGCACGTCATCCAGGTTGGGCTTCAGCAGCCGCATGCCCAGCAGGGAGTGATTGGATGGGTCGCGCCCGATACCGTTGGTGCTGTTCTGTTGGCAACTGGATGTCGTTACTGACACCTCAAACTCAGTGGAGCGACTTACTGCAATAGATGATATAGCAATGCACCAGTATTAACACCGGTATGATTAGACTGACTACTTCTATAGCAACACCTTCAATAGTGAGGCTCCTAGAAGCTTGATGACCAACATCTCTAAGCAAAGAAAATGGGAAACATCTTGCCCTGTTGATTCATGCATTTGAGCTTTAATCTCATATTCAGAACGGTACTCTACCATGGTTTTAAATGCCGCTGTGTGTTGATAGTGACAGAGAATCCTGAGCTCCTATTGAACTGTTTTTTTTTTGTGAGAAACTTCGTTCGTTCTCATTAATACCCAGTAAAGATTTAGTGCGTATATATAGTGGTCTACCGGGGCTGCTATACTCGCTGCTCTCCTATTTTCTACCCATAATTTTGAGGGAAACGAATGTAAGAGCCCCCGGTAGAAAATATAAGAGCCTGTTGACATGTAGCAGTTGTCAGGCGTCCTTGAGTTACTTACCGTGCATGCCTCGGTAGTTTCTCAGCGGTCGGAGTGGATAGGAGGAGGAAAGGGCTGTTGAGTAGGTGTTCCCGGTCATTGTCCCAGCTGCAAACAGAATATGCTATACATTATCATTGCGATCATAGAAGCCGCTAGTGTAATCAGTAAAACAGAAAATATGAAATGATCCATACTCAATAAGATATTTGTGACATTTCCACCTGTGTTTAGTGCACATAATACCCAGAAAATGCCATGCCGGTGCTGTTTTTCCTCCCCACAGTCTCTAGTTATTCCCTTCCCAAGAAGGGAAACACTCACCAGTGCCAAAACTACAGAACCATCAGTCTGATCAGCCATCCAAGCAAGATACTTCTCAAAGTGATCTTGAAGAGGCTCAAGTCGAAGGCAGAAGAACTACTAGCAGAAGAGGAAGCTGACTTTAGGCCGGGTCGGAGCACCATTGAGCAAATTGTCAACTGTCGGCTCATCATTGAAAAGCACATGCAGCACCAACGGGACCCGTATCACAACTTCATTGACTTTAAAAAGGCCTTTGACAGAGTGTGGCATGACGGCTTGTGGTGGGTCTTGAGATGTTTTGGCGTCGAAGAGGGCCTAATACAGACTATCGAAGCATTGTACGAGAGTGCATCTAGTGCAGTGTTCATCAGCAACAAAGTGGGGGAATTTTTCAAGACAACAGTCGGGGTTCGCCAGGCATGCTTGCAGGCATGTTTAACCTGTACTTGGAGAAGATCATGCAGGACACACTGTATGATCATCACACCTCCATCTCTATCGGTGGCAGACGTATCTGTAACATCCGCTTTGCAGATGACATCGACCTTCTCGCTGGTAACAACACTGTCCTCCAGGACCTTACAGAGCACTGGGTCGTTCGGCATGGAGGTCACCACCGAGAAAAGCAAGGTGATGGTGAACAGCAGGGAAGAAACACATGCGGTCATCTTCATGAATGGGGAACAACTGGAAGAGGTGGACACATTTACATATCTGGGAGGGACTATTACAAAGGATGGTACCAGTCGGACAGAAGTACAGAAGAGGATCGCCATGGCAACATCTGCAATGGCTCGTCTGTCCAGTATCTGGAAATCCAACAACATCAGCTTTACTGTCAAGTACAAGCTGTACAAGGCCCTAGTTGTGTCCATACTGTTGTATGGGTGTGAGACCTGGACGCTATTGGCATCCACAGAAAGGAAAATCCAAGCCTTTGAGATGAGGTGCATGCGTAAGCTACTTCACATCTCGTACTATGAACACAGACAGACGAGTATGTGCGGGAACAGGTACGCGGTCTCGTTGGCCCTCAAGAACCACTCCTAGCAAGAGTTAAAAGACGCAAACTGTAGTGGTTCGGGCATGTTACCCGACACAACAACCTGGTCAATACAATCCTACAAGGCACTGTGGAAGGAGGGCGTCGTTGACTGGACGTCCCTCAGCCTACAGGAGAGGATAACCCTGGCTAGGGAAAGACGAAGCTAGAGGCAACTTTCTATCTTCATGGCTACCTTGTCCCCCCCCCCCCAACGACCTGGAGGTCAAGGGACTAGGTAGGTAGGTATGTAAGTGCACATAGTATGACTTTCTCAGTAACTAGAATGCATAACTGTAGGCTATAGAGTTGTTGAGGGAAGAGTGTGACACATGCAATGTAGAAAGCCAAGCCCTACCATCCGGGGCCTTCTCGTAGTCGGGTTTGGATCGCAGACTCAGGGGACTCCCTTTGACGATGTTCTCCAGCAGGGTGGTGAAGGTTCTGGTGGTGAGGGAGTACAGGATGGGGTTGATGGCGCTGTTGATGGGCAGCACGAAGATCACAATCCACGCGTACATGGTCCCTGGAGGAGCAGTGGGATGGATTATAACGTGAAGCAATGTCATGACATAGAAATAGCAAGCACTTGGTAAAGTCCTCTGAGATGTGGTTGACTGTTTTCTTAGTGACTGTCATTATGACAGTTCAACATAATGCCGCTGCTATCAGACATTGAAGAAATAAACTACTTATTATAACAAAAGTAGAATGCTTCAACTTCTACAGCTTCAAGTTGGACCAAGAAAGAACAGTTAGATGGACAATATAATAACATAGAATAGCTAACGTGAAAAACCCTGGCCTCTCTGAATCACGTATTTGATGTGTCAAATGTAGCATATCATTATGATGCCTGGAGCCGGAAAGAGCTCTAGTACTATTTCCATTCATCTCTTGCAACTATTGGCAGGGGCACAGTGTTTGTAGAGAAGTCATTTTTCTACTCACTGATAATAGCACCATGAATGTATGTCGACAAACCACGACTAGATCAGATCAAAATTGTTTGGACTGTGTTTGTGGCCAATATTTCTGCACATTGAGAGCCATTCTAACTATTTTACCTGGTATTGGTATTCCAGCAAGAGCGATGAACTTGATTATTGTGATTGGCAGCCAGACCAGCGAGTCCGTCAGCACGATGAAGAAGAAGCGCTTGGCGAAGGACATGTCGGTGAAGAGGGTCAAGTGAGTGGCAATCTGCTGGCGCGTGCGCTGAATGGATATGAACATGCCCACGTAGGCAGCCCCTATCACCAGCACGGAGACGAAGTTGACTCCCAGGAAGATGAAGGCGCTGTACTCCCACCCCGTCATGTGTGGCTCGTGCAGGTGAAGCGGGAAGCAGACGCCGTTGCTGCCGTAGAAGTGATCGAAGTAGTACGGGATGAAGAGGGGCGCCGCAGACAGGAGCAGCCCGAAGAACCAGATCAGGCAGATTGCCACGGCAGCTTGGCGGAGGTTGGGCCGGTTGTCGCGGTACGGAAACACGACGCAGAGGAATCTCTCCACGGACATGTAGGTGAGCAGCAGGACGGAGACCTCGGCGGACAGCATGGCCAGGAAGCCGGTGATCTGGCAGCCCAGACTGTTTGTCCATGCGTGCGTGTGTCTGTGGTACACGCCACGGAACATCATGTCCTTCGTGGCGATGACAAGCAAGTAGACACCCATGATGAAATCAGACGCTGCATCAAGAGAAACAAAACAATTACAGCGTTAGTGAAAAATTAAAATTTTTTTCCAATATACTCGAATGACGAATGTCATCATAAAAGGACTAAGTTGCTGTGCTTCGTATCATATCTATTTTCGTCGGAACAAGCGGTCCGTAAGCAAACACTATGTTCGTGCATTTCCCTTTATAATGAATGAATGAATGAATGAATGAAGATCTTTATTGTTGATGTAAATGTGGGCCAAATACAGGTATAATGATGTTAAAACGTGGCATCTACTCACCACAGAGGTTCTTTATGAAGAGTGAATGGACCTTGTTCTCCTGCTTCATCACCGTTCGACCAATCATGACCGCCGTGTTCCCCAGGCACGTTACTATGGCGATGACCCAGACGCTCATGCGCAGGACAACATTAGCCAGCAGGTCTTCAAACGACGACAACCCGTCAGTCTTCGGCTCGCAGTTCCGGACGTGCGGGGTGAGCCCACAGTAGCGGAATCTGCTGAAGTATCTAGAACAGAAATTCACGTCGGTAGTTGTGACAAGTAGATTTCATATGGCACTTGTGACTTTGACAACCTTTTCATGGTTAATGCAGTTCATACTTTTTACAATAATGGTATTTTTTGTATTCGTTAAAAGTAAATCTTAACGGCGTGAAAAAAATGCACAAATGTATGTATTATTGATAACACTTTTGGATGATTTAGATTTCTACACGTAGCTGTTGACCATGGTTTTCGCATTATGAAGAACATTGTCATGCACAAATTCTTAATATATATATATCGCGCAGACTGGTTTCAAACGTGGCTCGGCGATATCACGAACAGCCACATGTCATGATTTTGATAAAACGTGATCGATATGACCAAATGTCACCAAACAAGGCTTTATTTTCAAAGCAGTGTTTTGACAATATGGCTAAGTGTTCCAAATAGTATAATCCTGTAACAATCAAAGTGATCTGTTTGTTAAATGTTAAGAGCGAAAAGGTCGTTTGAAAAAATGACAGAAGGGCATTACATGCTACAACATTGAAAGTAAAGCGTCTTTGTAAATGAAATACTAACATACGAGTGGTCAGAAATACACAATGTAAACTTTATATCATCACCATGGCATGCTAGCAGAAGCAATGGCATTTTCATCATAGAGTCAATTCCAAGACACCATGAGGGTTTTTAGGCGATATTTATAATTAGTCTGAATTATTTTGAATAAAAGAATATCTGAGCCACAATAATTAAATTATTTTTAAAAAAATGACTGGGAAAGTACTCATATATTTGAATTCCTTTGAAGATTTTAGAAACATTTTGAAAGTAACTGTACAAAAATATCTTTATTTAGAATAATTGTGAAACCTCTGTGTGATTATTTCACATTTACAAATATTTACAAAAAATGGTAAACCTGGCCAAATGGTAAAATTAGTTTATTGCCCCCATAAAAGTAAGCCCTATTGTTGTATCTGTATATTTTTAGATTACACTGCTAGGCACTGGATCCTTTGTGGTGGGCCATTGTTGCATGGCACCCAACCATACTTTGCAAGGATGTGTGAATTGCTATCTTCCCAGCCCACTGAACCATTTACAAAAAATGGTAGAAAATGGTAGAAAATGGTAAATAATGGTAGAATGCTGTTATCATTATTTAGAAATCATTAGAAGTATCCAATTCCACACCATGAATATTTCCAAAGTTTTACAGGACCAGCGAAATATTTATAAAGTTGAAACAGTGTTACAAATATTTCTGAAGTATCAAATGTCCTAGACATATAATTACAAAACTTTAAAATCATTTCTAAACAATGGCCACAAACATCCACGCGGTGACTTGGAATCGACTCTATGTCACGTTAAACAATAGTTACTGAATAATAGAGTTATAGTTGAATTGATTACATGTGATTCAGCGATGTAAGATCTTTGAACATCCGGCGGCTGATGTTCTTGATCTTTATTCCCCGCAGATCCCTGCAACAACATTAGAGCACGTGATAATTTTCCCGAAGAAATATATTACATTACCCGTGCTTTGGAATTTCAGTTATTCTTTTGCAGACCAACAATGATTGACATCAGACCGAATTTGGTAACGGAAGTTCAACCTGTATCCTATGAAAATAATCTATTTCAGGAACAATTACATCTTTGCAACAAGGTATTGTACAACGGGAATGACGTAATTCTCCTGAATATCGATAATTGAATAATTTCTCAACTGCAGTCAGTTTCGTGACTTACTGCAGTACGCCCTTTCCCGGTAGGTGTCGACATTGTTCTAAAAGCAGCAGAACACAGTTCTTTGCCTATAGAGATTTATATGGTTAAGCTTGCCAGCTCGTTCTTTTTTAAAAGCCACTATTAGATGACGCCCAGTAGAGGTATTACCACAGCCGACGCACAACAGTTGGCGGTGACAGTATTGGGATGGAATTAAATATGCCATTCCACGCCCACCGTATAAACACCGTGATCTAACTCAAGCAGTCTCAAAACTGGCGTATTCCAGTTTTTTCCAGTTTCCACCCCGTACTGGAGAATAATTACGGCTATATTTCAAGTACTGTGGTGTTCTTCTTGTTCCGAACCTTCTACAGGAGTAGCGGATAAATACTGTGTTCAACTACCTTAACCTCTGTCATATCATAACTGTGAAGCGTAGAACATTTGTTACAAAAGTTGTACTTACAGTGATGTTATGTTTCGGAGTCCATCAAAACTCCCTTCTTTGAGTTCCAAGAAAGGATTGAACGAGAGGTTTCTGAAATGTGAAGACAAAGATTGGAAGTTATAAATTAACATTTGACTTTCCTTGCGCTACAATCAAGTTAGATACAGTAATTCATACTCAAGAGTCGTTTGTACGTCTTGAATTAGTTACGTAATGGTCGTTCCAGTACTAATTGAAATGGAACAACTTCCTTAACTGTATGTTTATACCCTTTGAAATTTTAGCACCACGTCATATAAAAATAGCATTAAATGATTTAAGTCTGATGCTCAGCAGTCATTACTCACAGGTGATCCAGGTGTCCGAGATTTCCGAAGAAATCACCTGGAAGACGGCTGATCTTGTTCCCGGCGAGTGAGCTGTGTAGTGATGTAGTCACGTGTAAGTAATATAATTACATTGTACGTCCTTTCCAAATTAGCGATGATGATTTTGGAATCCTTTCCAAACAACATACATCTGTGAAAGATTTTCCAAACAGCAAATCTGTGAATTTTATTCGTATTGCCATAACGTTAGCTCTTTATTTTTCCTCTAACAAATATGATATGCATAAATTTGCCATAATTTAGAAGATGACACATGCACTGTCGCTACACCCTATTGCATTATCCATAAATCCAATTGTAAATGCATTGATGATAAAAATATCTAGAAGAAATGCACTTACAGATCCGTTAAGCTGAACATCTGGTCGAAAACTCCTTCCTCCACAACGAATATCTTGTTGTGGTCGATTTCCCTAAAGTGAATAGAATCAACTTTGGAGTTTGTAGTGTGTAGACGCGGGAAACATACAATTGGCATTCAGAGAAATCGACATAAGTAACAAGAAACTAATTCAAAAGGCTACTGCTGTCTAGGCTAGACGAGCTGAGTTTGACTTGGAGCAGAAAAAGACTAAAAGCCCACTGTTCTATAATTCACCAATGTTATATTACTGCCGGATATAATTAGCCATGAAATCCTAAAGACACAATGACAAAGGAAAGGTTGGAAATTGCTTACAGAAATCTCGAGATGCCCACACCCAATGAAGGCCTTGCGTCGGAGAATCTCTATCTGGTTCGCCTGGAGAAACCTGCGAAAAGAAAAAAAAAGATGTAAGACCATTATCGAAGCATAAACGATTAGTTTTGACCCTGTCGTGTATTACTACTTCACATCTAACACAATACATTTCACAAAAAGCAAGAAATACAGTTTACTTCGTAGATTGCCCTAGTAGCTATAAAGCCCAGCAAAAGGGATGGAAAAGGGATATTGCTGATATCAACATGAGACAAAAAAGTATCCAAATGTTTCAAACCTATAAGTGATTAGGTAGCGAAAAATAAAATCATTATAATAATAACACTAAGTTTTCACTAAGAAGACATATCGTAATGTACAACAAACAAACAAACTTACAGAAAGGCGAGTGAAGGAAGGTCTTCACATATGTGTCCGGCCTGCAGTTCGACGATGCGGTTGTCGATGAGTGACCTGCAACAGACAAGGACCTGCCACTATAAGTAATGCAGTTGACGCTACGATGATGACGATGCTACTGATGTTGCTTATGATGATGATAATTATGCAGGTTTCATGGCCAAGGACTTCTTCACATACAATCCACCCCCCCCCCCCCCAAAAAAAAATAACATGGTCTTTGGCCATATATCGCTAACGTTAACACTACCAACATGAATCATCTGTCCAAAACTTTGTGAAATGGAAATGAAGACAAACTGTTGGTACTTACAGCAAGAACAGGTCTGTCATTCCAGAGAAAGCACCGCGGCTGATTGTCGTCAGACGATTTTTCTCCAGATACCTACAGATCATGATCAGTTATGGTTAGATGTGCACGGTGGCGTAATATGTCAGCCGTTTCTATAAATTCTTATGAAATCCTAAATGTTTATTTCATTGTGACTCATGCACAGCACCAAATTATTCAGTTTTAGAGCAACGCCAAGAATTATGTCATGATTAAAGGTAGCAACTTGAATTGTTAATAAGCCCGACCATGGATCCAACTGCGCATGCCTCTGAGACATAAACAATAGACAACTGACGGTTGGAGTCATTTATACCAATATGCATTAGGCATGGCCGAGACACGAAATGTTTACAGGTCAGTGGTCTTCACTTCTTGTGCGAACAGTAAAATCCGGAAGAGGGATTATTGCGAGTTTCATGTGCGATGAATCACTTCAGACAATTGGCTACCATTGGCCCATTTGCTCATTGAGAAAGGAGACCAACCTTCAAAGACATGGCTTACTTGTTAGCTTATGTTCTACATATCCCCCCCCCCCCCCGAGAGGTATATAACATACGCAATGTGAAACAGGCTATATATGGCTAAAATGACCCTTTGTAGTATACTAGCGAGAATGTCTCATAAATAAGGCATACACATATGAAACTTGATCATATATCAACCACTGCAAGCCCAACCAACCCTAGAGTACTCACAGCCACCGGAGTCTGTGGAGATCTTGAAAGGTTCCTTCGGCTATCGTCTCTAATTCGTTGTCGTGCAGAAAGCTGTGTGTTTACAGAATGTATTGTCAGTAAGAGAAAGGATCAGATAACAAACTTTCGTCTCTAAATTCAATGTCAAACTTTCATTATCTTATGAATATACTCTTACGTCAATAAAGGCCATATATTGTGTAACAACAGTCATGAAAATTCCAAAAGATTTTGGAATAAATCCAAGAAAATGGCGAGAATATACCAGTGTCGGAATCACACTTACAGTTTGGTCAGGTTGAATAAGCCCGAGAGCGATCGAGGCTCCAGAACCGACATTCCGTTCCTTCCCAGATTTCTGAATTCGGCAGTTAACAAACAAGAAAATCAGCTGTATTAAACAAACTAAGAACAGGGCAATGACCCTAATTGACGCAGCCACAGAAGGCCCAATTCGAGTCCAAAGTATTGTAGCCCATTTTAGGCCTGTGTTGAACCCTTATTTGAAATGGTCAGTCCCTAAATTTACGTCATGAGAAACCAAGATGGCGCATATTTGAGAGCTGGTAAGTTTCGCTGGTCGGATTTTTTTAAATCAGACTTTTGGACACTTGAGATAGCGGGCTGCTGTGTGGGTGAGTTCTTATGACCTGGAATGTTCACGGATGAGATTATGACACCCTGAACTTGCCTATTGTTACATTATCACCTATACAGATTTCCATTGGTGTCTCCTGGCCTGAATGTCATGTAATGATAATTCTTATCAGTCTAACAAAAATGTACTAAATCACTAGAAAGGCCGGTATTTGCTTAGGAGCAAATTCAGCTATTTTCACTCCGCTCTCCCCTTTATGCAAAAATGGACTTTTCCAAAATTGAACTTGAAAAATCCAATGTAAGTACTGTACGGTTATCAAACTTTTATTTCTTTATTACAACACGCACACAGCATGCTAATGTTTCACACATTAACAAAGCAAGCACCGTTTTACTTCAAGAAAAAAAAATTATGTCACAAACGAAAATTTTCTACAGATGCAACACGTTATGCGACCCTAAACGTTAGTATTACGTACCCACAGCAGACAATGGCGTGGTTATGATTAAAGTTTTCCTGCTTATTTACACAAGGCAAGGGCAATTACTGCACTTATTCAAGGTTGTCACAAGCATAACTAATCTTCATACAAGCAGACCTCTCCAAACAAACTGCACTACACTTTTAACTCTTTACCAAGATATGCTTATTAGCCGTTTTTAGCGAAGTGCAATTTAAAAAAAAATCCAATTGGATATCATGGTTGCACTGCAATTACATTATCATTACAAATACATATAAATGTATGCACATTGTATTCAGACAAAAAGGATCGCATTCTGTTTCTATACTTAGAGTTAATCAGCTAATACATTATATTGATGAACAAAGCTAATTAGCGACTGTATGTTTGCACGGAGTCTGTTTTGCATATCTAAATGTTTTGCATGCTTTTTGTCTGAAAAAAGGATGCAGCAATTGCAGTTATTATACGTCTGTTATAAACTTAACGTCCCATTTATTTTCCACATAAACTAATCAGTTTATGATTATCTAATTATTCTGATTAACTGTTTGTAGTACAGTGCATTACTAAATTACACAGCATATACCATGACGTGGTGTCTGAAAAGTCATAAAAACTTATTCATGTCTGTCATGAAATACAATGTTTGAACTCATGGTTGGTATAATAATATCTCTAATTGTCACTTAGTTTAATAGTTACAATATTGTCCCAAATAGCCTAATCATACATAAAGCTGGTGTTTCTGTCACAGTAACACTTCTTGTACGTGACTTTGCTATCCTCTCCTTGGTGTCTGTTGATGCCACCTTTGTAGCCAGTTGACTATTGTGTTCTCTGACAGGCCAGACTTTGTGGAATTAGTTGAGTTCGAGCACCCGACCAATATTGAATTTAGCACTGTCAAATTGACACCCTCTATCAAGGCACAACCCCACCTGTCTGCACAACAGTCCTGGTGGTGTATCCTCTTCCTCCAGTAGAAAATAGAATAGAATACAATAATTAGTATTTTCTTTGTGTAATTTCATGTACTACCACCCAGAGTAAAAGGAAGATCCTTTTTGTTTGTTGATTAGAAAAAAAGCCACACCTGATTACATATATTCTTGTACAACCAACCTGAATGAACAATTCACAACATAGTGTAACGTTTGTACTAGTAGATTTGCCCTTGAAAATCTGTACTATCATATAACGTTACTATGGAAGAGAACTACTGTACACTTTTCACCGATAATTAGTAGAATCATATCATAATGTTTAATTAGTAGAATTGTAAGATATACTCTGTATTCTTTCTTTTTTCGTTGCAGTTTAAAGTTGGCCATACAAAATTGACTGTACTTTTTGTCGTGTCAATAAAGCTTGATGATACAATACTAGTACTGTCTCATCAGTCACTGCAAAGCGCAACAATATTCCATGCATGCGCTCCCACTTACCGCGGCATTCTGACGCTACGGTATCGCTTATCCAGACACTCTAAACGTGGGTAAATCAAACAAAAACTACACAATAACGACGACAAGTTACCCAAATTTGTTACTGCGTTAATTTGTGTATTGTTGCCAATTTTAAGATAAACAGTACAATTTTTCACTTACTTTTAACGGACTTCTTCCCGGCGACATATATGTACTCCCAGCCGCTAAGTTGAAAAACCCTTCCTCCTTGGCTGTACCCGAGCTGACCAATCAGGTCATCGCTTCCGCTAAGTGTCGGGCGCATATTGGTTCCCTTCTAAATTCAATTAGCCACAATGCACAGCTGCAGGTAAACAGCTTACGTCACGCGCGGAAACGTCCATAACCATATATGGTGCAACGGACGCACGTGCAAACGTGACCATATATGGTTACACGCGCGAAACGCGAGCTCGGTGAAAATATGCGTAGATACCCCGCCAAATTGGCTTTTAAATGATTTTGAAGTGACGTTTGGCCAAAAATAATACCGGGGTCCTTTTAATAAGTATCTCACGCAGTATCATACCAACTTTCAAGTCATCTGGACGTAATACCTGGGCACGGGAGACATGAATATACAGCCGGGCCAGAAAATGACCTTAAAACATCCCTAAAATCATTGTAAAGGTATCTATCAAAAAAATGAGAAAAACGGGTCTGGGTATTGGCCCACTGTACCCTTGTGCCAAATTTCAGGCCATTGGTTCAGGAACGACGGAGAGGAATCACTTTAAAGGTCGCGACAGGAGAAAGAAAGAAAGAAAGAAAGAAAGAAAGAAGAAACAGTATGAAAACAATATTTTCACTCGAAGCGTACCTACGGTACGCGGAGTGAAAATAATAACACGGTAAATATGTTAGCCCACCAGGTCAGCAAGTACTTGTATGTGTGACCCATACGTGAGGCCACAATGGCAACATAGATGTGCACGTTCATGTAAAATCTGAAAAGTGATCGGCCATCTGTGATGTGTGTTGTGGGTGTGTATTGTAAAGAAAATGCTGGCAAGTATTCCATGCCTCATCTGTATTGTAAGTAAATCTTACTCACAGGTATGTCAACACCGTGTACTCGATAAAGGAGAAGTCCGGTAGACGTTTGATGTTGTTGTCTTGCAAATATCTGTAAAAGGTATCAAAGGAATGACCCGCCATTTCCAAACCTAATCAAGAAGTCGTCAAAAACTGAACTGTTCATAGTCGGACTGTTTATAAGGTTTGGCGGCTGACGATGCATTTTTTTTGGCATTAAAAAACGTGAAAATCACTTAATTGAATACCACTGTAGAAAAAGGACAGACAACATGTCAGCTTACAGTCTGGTGACGTTGTGAGAAATGTCGTCTGGAACTGCTGAGAGATTCTGTCCGGCACAGCTGACATTTGTTCCCTCCGAACAAGTGCATACCGCTGGGACTTCCGGCAACTCTGACAGGAGACAGGTAACATTCAAGTTATGGTGGTCGGTTTATAGTGACTGAAGCCACTTGATAGTACTATATGTATATAAAAAGCAACTTTACCCATTGCCCAGGCAATATGTTGCTCACGGTACGCGGTCTCCAGCCGTCGCCATTGCCATGTGAATTGTCTAGTCTGTTTGGGGAGCGAGTGGCTAAAGATGGAAATGCTTATTGATAATCCACAAATGCTTCGATACATCCTTATACTTTCTGAGTGTCACAAAATTGAGTCGGGAGATTCCATATTTCCTTCCAAACATTATTCCATAAAACTGTCTACAGTCTAACAAGGATGTATCTTCCAAATCTTTGCTTTGAGAATTACGCATCTGTGCTTAACCGGCACAAGAAGACTATATTCCATTATCTCTGTACAGGCATCCTAAATATTCTCCCGTTTCTACTGCAATGGAAACTATAGTTAGTAGCAAATACAGCATTCCTCACCACACCAGTCCGGGTAGTACGACAGGTCGTCACCAGCTGACCAGGTGTAATAAAAACTCTCTTCGTCAAAGATGTCTCCTCCACCCGTGTTGTCACCTGATTCATGCAAACAGAATGTCACATTCATTAATCATAGGACACTGTGCAAAGAATGCAAACTGTCCATAAACACACTCTATCTACATGTCATACATTGGATATTCCTTTTAACCAAGATGGCAAAGAATGGGCCTAACGTGTAAATGGTTAACAAAACCAATGGACGCCCGATCTGTCCTCAGGCGTTCCGGAAGATGTGGTTTGGAGCTGGACAAATCCATGTACATGAGTTTAACATGGCACAAACTACGAATGTCAGGTCTACTGCTACAGTTTCTTTTTACTTGGTAACTAACAAGTAGATAATATTTGTGATTTATGTTTAGATAGGCGATGAACTGATGGCGTTGAACTGGGGCGTCTATGTTCCAAGAAACGAGCTTTTAGTGATCGCTCCGTTTCACCGATGTAGGTCTATCTGAAGAAGCTCGACGTGCTCGACCGAACATTTACAGTGAGCCTTTCTTCTGTTGTGTTGCAACAACGTTTAAACTTTTTTTAACATTTGTGATTGAAAAAAAGGAAGAAAGAAAACTCACAAATCTAATTTGAACTTGAACGTGCTTTTGTGATTTGAACATGACTTTGCTGTCCCGTACAAACATACACATTTAGATTTATAGGTCCGACTCCTCTTCATATTAGAGGTTCACGATTCTAAGAGCGTATGCGCAGCAAAAGGCACTGTGGGTAATGTGCCAAAGGTGAAGACCCCTAAATTGTAAACAGTTCTTATAACAATTTTTTTGCTTATTTCTTTGGGGACTTCGCCTTTTACATATCACCCACTATGTACTTATCACCGTTAACCTCTTTACTCATCAAGTCAGGATTGTGTCTGTGACGTTGCTTAAGATTTTATAGCTTGCCAGAAACGTAGGCCTTGATTAATCTCTAAGCAGATCCTACGGAAGCATAAGATATATTAAAAGCTGCCAGAGGCCGGGAGTGAAGCCGGCCTAGGAGTGTGTTTGGCTGCCGGGGAAAAATGTACACCTATTGTCTGACCACACTCCTACTTGGCCAGTTTGGTACTATCTTATGCCATGGTAGCATCTGCTTGGAGATCAGGTCTTGATGGAAATGAACATGCATGCACAGCCTAGCCAAAAGGAACGAAACACACAAGGGCCCTTGCAGACGATCGATGCCCGCCCGCAGACATTCATTAAGTTCCACTTAGCAGATCGTTAATCAAACGTCGTTACCTGAGACTCTTCTGACATTGTAACTGATAAAAGATGTCGACAGGGAACGGTTTTCACGGAGGTGATATATATATGTATATACGTGACAGCTGATATTAATCTTCTCGATGTGGGAACCATCTGTCAAATACAAAAACTGAAGTGTCTCTCTCCACTCGGTACCAGTAGAAATGTTGTCATGGCGATATTGCTTCCTGGTGAGCAAACGTTGTGAGTGAACTGTTGACTGGATGTTACATGACTTTGAATGGTGAACAAATGTAGTCAAATTCAAGTAATTGCCATAATGCCGTTTATCTCGGTCTCTAAAATAGAACATGCTTTCCAGACCCACACGTTTTGATATTATTCATTATCACCACAGACCTCCCTGTAGGAAGGTGATAGTGCTAAAGACGTACTACTTCAGTGAATTTGTATTTCCCCACTGACGACTTGATGACAGATACTGCGCTCGTACATTAAGCGATATAAGAAGAATTGTGTCTAGAATGATTTTACTTCCTCCAAGGAATTTCGGAGACGATCTGCGCGAAGAAACGCTTTGCAAACGCATCAGTCAATGTCAATTTGCACGATGAATGTGAAATGTTGTAGCCCCGTCATGTACTCGGCTGCGTTTCCCCTTTGTGCCAGTTGAAATTGTATAATATTTCAATGTGCTTTTCCTTATCTGCTCTTCCTACCATGCGAAGTTTTACTATTAATCTAAGATTGATGAGATTGCATCATCAGTTGTAATGAAAAGTACATAATGTAGTAGAATTTGTCTCCTGTTAGCCATTAACATCTGACACGGTTTCGTAATGTACTGTGCTCAAGATCTTCCTACTCTGAGCCGTTCCCGTGTGCAATTTCGCCCGAAGACAAGCTGTTTTTCACTCGAGCCCGTCACGGTTATGGCCCCTGCGTGGGTCCAAATAACATATTGATAATGATACTGTAAGTGTAAGACATTACATGGCAGCTGTGAATCTTCCAGCTGTGTCTCACATGTATCTACGGTTTACTTTTACCCTTTACAAAGTTAATGGTAGCTTTATTGACTTAATGCATTGTACGTGATGAGCATAAAGTTTTGTCCCAATGTTGCTGAACTACAAACAACCCATATGGAGGTCGGGTTTGGAATTGTTTAACTTTTTAGTTGTAGTCCAACCAATTAAACCAGGATTCTATACAAATAGATCAGATATAGCGTTACTATATCTATAACATTTATGCAGTAAAAACAAGAATGTATAATGACAAAGGAAAAGACAAACATTTTAGAATATGATGTTCAATGAACAAAGGAAAAAGGAACTTACTACAGTCAACTTCATTCTCGTCATATCCATTGTCGCAGTCCGTTACGTTGTCACACCAGAGGTGCTGGTCCAGACAGGTGTTGTCGGCATCTTCACAGGAAAACTGACCCGGTGGGCACTGGCCATCAGCACCTGGGGAACAATACAGACAGGAATTGGTCGGTTACTTTCAAATGTCTGTGTGCCATTAACTAAATACTTTATTTTCCGAGTTTATTGTCCGAAAAGTTTCACAAAGCCGTTAGGGGTTCAAACTTGTTCTCTGTTCATGTTCATCTACTGCTCGAAAATCATGAACATAGCATGTTCAAGTCACGAGAATTCATTTCGCTATAATACCCCAGTGACGTGACCTTTGTCTTCCCGAACAATAACCACATACTAATACTGTAAATGCAGAAATGTTCGCGGTGGATTTATGTTCGCGGTTTTCGCGTTGGCCATTTCACCGCGAATTTAAAACCACCGCGAACATTTTTCCATGGCATTAAGATACTACAGTGCATGGTGCTACCGCGAAATTAAAACCACCGCGAAAATTCCATTTTCCCGCTACCGCGAATTTAAATCCCCGCGAACTTAAATACATTTACATTATGTTACTGTATAATATCACAGTCTTGTCGACAGGCTTCAGAACGAACGGATTCGAACAAGAAAATATTTCAATGTTAACCCAAACTCCAACCAGGACTGAAGCTGAAGAAGTGTGTTCATCAGTGCTAGTTCTTCAAATCATATCGAGAATAGCACCGGTCAAGCAATATCGGCTGTGAGGTATGACCGCTTAGCCATACCAGCTCTCATATATATCGACAAAAAGACTATCATGTGGCGGTTGGAAGATTAAACGTATGGCTAATCTTACTTTCAAACATTGACATCCCCATGATGCGCAAGTATCATACCAAAAGTACCGCAATGGACGACATAAATCCGTCTGTCTGCCTAACCGACCAGATACCCCATACAGAAGGCATTTTGTCCCGAGATAACAGTTGTTAGTTCTTTGTGCCTATACTTCTCAGGAGATTGCCATCTACGGTGGAGTCTACTATTTATGTTTCTTAAAGACACAAACTTTGGGACGCGCTCGCTGCATTGCAGAGATAGATCTGCCTAACCGACCAGATACCCCATACAGAAGGCATTTTGTCCCGAGATAACAGTTGTTAGTTCTTTGTGCCTATACTTCTCAGGAGATTGCCATCTACGGTGGAGTCTACTATTTATGTTTCTTAAAGACACAGACTTTGGGACGCGCTCGCTGCATTGCAGAGATAGCCGGAGGCAGGAGTTGGGGCTTAGAGTGCGGGGAATAGTCGTGAATCTTACCAACGTGAGATAAGGAGCACAGTGGGGTTACTGTTATAGACTGTCATGCGGATCCCCTTGACAAAAATAGCTATCTTTTTGTAAATACGCCGGGAAGCCATATCTCTGAAAGATGCCACCGCTAAGTTTCCCCTAAATAACGGTTAAATAACTGAGAAAGTAAACATCGCGATCGATTTAGTAAGCTAGAATTTCAGTGCATTAAGTTATGTGTGGTGATTTTTTTATGACGATGATGATCTTCGTGTACAGACAAACAATAGCATTGTATGGAACCAACTGGATGCCTGAATCCAACACTGTCCCAAACTGTTGTTTGTTTCTTGATATACATATATACAGTGGAGCACTAACTTGGAATCGTTCCTTCTATATCATTCATATCGAGCAATAAAATCGGTGTAATTAAATGGTAGTGTTTAACATTAACCTAGAGATCTACTTTATATCTACATTTACATTACAATAGACGGTTGATACTGCACTGTGTATTGGGCACTGTGCTTTATTCAGCACCTTAACCACGTAGGGTAAGGCACTTTTTAAATACATTTTCTTGTAATGGTTGCAGTTTCCTTGATCTTAGTTAGAGCAAGCTGCAAGGAGGCTTCAAAAAACCTCCTTGGTTAGAGCTATGTATAGAACAGCAAAAAATGTCAATCACAATGGTGGCAATGTTAATATTTGTGGCATTGATCTGAGCAGCTGAGTCTTTTCCGCTTTCTGCTTTGTTTGATAGTTTATTTTTGTCACAACGTAAGTAATTTTTGTATATTATTCCCCGTAGAAACGATTAAATCTATCTGATTGATGTTCAGCGAAATTTGTCTTGAAGCTTAAAACGTTTGATTGTTGATTTCCATAATCAGCGTCAACGATACCAGCAGACAATTAGAGAAAACAAGATTGTTATCATGTTTAAGACATGGCAGTGTCAACGTAAGAATATCAAATTAGAATTAGAGTTCCACGACCTCATACCTTCGCCAATAATGTACAGTTACCCTTTTCGAGTGACGTATTATAAAAATTAATTTTTCTCGTTTATTGTACAAATATAAGGCCCTCATTTTGCATAATCATATCTGTTTACCATGCACCTAAGTAACAGAGGTTGTTCAAAGTATGAGGGTCTTATCTGAGCAAAGAAGCATCTATGTGGCATTTCCGAATCAATTATGTAGATATCGTGGTTTAATGTGTGGGGCCTACATACATGTGAAGTATCTAATTGTGTATAGAGAATAAAAATGACAGGACAAAATTGTCCAAGTTTCCGATGGTGATGTAATTGTTGCATCTGTGTTATATACGTGAATAATGCATGTATATCACTCACTCGCCCACAGGCATGTATATACAAGTATAACAATATTTGATGTATTAGTAGCAGCGATACCTAGCTGCATTGTGGAATGTAACAAGTCAGTATTATCCAGAAAAAAAGGCAACAGACGGTAACCCAAACACCAGCTGTGATATTGGCTGTAAATAATAATCCTGTTATCCTGCACCAATTTTATGTTGATAACGTCTTAGGAAATCAAAGGTTCTTTCAAAGTAGTACATGGCTAACGTTATGCACAATTTCTGTTTTTCTGTTTAAACTTTCATATACTTCTATCTTCTCTCCATCTAGCTAAACTTAGCTTCAACAATATTCTAACCATGCTTTACAGACATTGGAAGATACGCTGGTCTAATCTAATTCCGTTAATACCTCAAGAAATTGTGTTTGTCAAAGACAGATCGGAAACATTCTATGATTTCCCCTGTGTCTTCTTCGAGGAAATCTACTTTATTTAGACACGCAGGCTGTATTCTGCAATTCCCCACAACACATGCTAAAAGACAGGAAAGTACATTGTTTGATAAATTGACTCACAAGCCATAGCCAATATAATTAGTGCAAGTTCTAACTGTAAGGCCATGTTGAATTGATTAGATGCCAATAGGATGACACCCGTGGGCGCATCAATTTTCGGCCGTTATAAAAAAAATAGTTTTTAACCATACTGTAAATGGTATAAAGCAGCAGCAAAATAAGTAGATAGGTTTGGACGAAAATATGGGAAACGTATACTAATACCATTTAATGTATAATAAGGTCAATTGAAATGTCAAAGAAGAAAGTATCAAAGAATAAAAATGAAGAATCTATTGTTCGGTTCAGTTGACTTGTTTAGCCTTCCTGGCCACTTAGATCTATAATGAACCGGAGACAACATAATTCCGTGAAATATCTAGAGCTATTTTTTTCTAAATCTTATCAAAATGTGTCTCACATTTGCAAGATACTTGCATTGTGATGTTCATCTTTAGCTAATTTCCATATCATAAGTATGAAATTCCAATCATTATTTACTTAAGAATAATTTTTGCATCAATTATGCAAATTAGGGTCCTACTAACCTTTATCACATATGCAACATATATTGAATCTATGATATGGTAAAACTAATGTTTCTTTTCTTATTAATCATGGATGTTATATGTTTGAATAGCTTTATCATTGGCACCTTTGGTTCATTAGGCTCACTGATTATGCAAATTAGAACTATTTCCATGTAAAGAAAAATGAAAGCAGTGATCTTTAGGGGCTGTATGATATTTATGTAACAGGGGAGGGTTCGTGCATAAGAGGTCTGTTCAATAACAAATTCCCTGAACCCCACCTTAGCTCAATCTTTTCTCTGAACAATGGAATTGTACTGTACGTTCAATACGTCATGGCCGAACATATTTTGTAATATTTCATAGCAAGGATACATAGAATATAGCGAAGTTATAATGCAAAAAATGACCATATAACCTCTAAATGTTTACAATATGAAGCCTTAAAAAGCAGAGCAACAGTCGTTGTTTCTTGTAGTCGCTGAAACGTCGAAATATCGGGTAATAACATTTTTCTATCTAAGAGACACAAATTCATCCCACACTCACGACTATTTATAACATGATCAGCTATTTCCCACTACTAAATATTTCAGGCTGCGCATGTCTCATGCGTGGAAGTGTTATCATAGCTATTTCTGCGGAAATATTCCCCAATTTGTTGCGGAATAACTTGCCGTATCCGGGACTCGATTCTATCAAATCAAGCATGAGATACAACCAGTGTCTAACGTTAGTATTTCTTTTTTAGTTTCGAGGCGAAATCCCATCTTTGCTGGCTGAAGTACAGGCTGAATGCACCGTGAGAATAGTGGATATTTTGACATAAATTGATTATGACACATACTTTAGCCATGGTACGAACAGTGAGCCTAGGAGTGAGCCAGACCACCACCTAACTTATTTCGTATTCTACCCGCAGCCAGTTTGATGTGTGTCCAAACGGAACCCAGCGACACAGGGCTTTACTTTGCACCATCATCCATCTTCATAGCACAAGCGAATCGAAAATTCTTGGAATTTGGTTGCGGAAATCAAATGCGTGCCTTAGTGTATGAATGTTGCATGTCTTTGTGAGTTCTTCAGGATAGGTTCCCCCTATTGGTGCCCCTCACATTCGTGCAAGTGTACTTAACTTCTTCATACTCGTGTTAACCCGCATTGCCAAAGTAAGATTTAGGAAATAAAATTCTGTGTCTCCCGCGAAAACCTACCGACCTTTGCCTCTCTTTCTCGCTCAAACCCAAGGAGCCCCACAATATTGCCTATTGAGACGTACCTTAAGTATCACATTCAGACTTATTTCGTACTTTCTTATTGGAAGTGGTAGACGGATCTTGTTTGCATACTTTAATATAATTATAGACATTGTGAAAAGGAGTATCACTGCCAGTGTCCCTAAGTTTTCGCTTGTGTACAATCAGGGAGACCGTTACCCGATACATATTTATCGTGGACATTGTTGCCACGAGAGGGCCAGGAAACGAAAATGGTATGAAAACCTACTAACCCATGTGTTAGAGCTTCCATGATTGTCCATTTGTATAAGGATGTTTGAAAGGATTAAAACATTCTGTACTGATTAAAACATTCTCTTAATCTACTAGGACCTTTTCATCACATCTGACTGTGGGCACGGCTAGGCCGTAACTATTGTCCTCCTTTGCAGATCTTGAAGGTGCGACCGGCGTTTCTTTTCATTTGGGACGAGCTGATTAGCGATTTTACGGTGGGCCAGGTACTCTAACGCCGAGGGAGATCGCGTGCCCAGCATTAGAGAACATGGTTCTTCTTGAAACTGCAAATCAGCGGCGAGACTACGTGAGTATAATTGTGGAAATAGAAGAAAACTAATGAGAAATTATGTACATATACGGACGAAAACTGTCTACACAAACGAATCTTTCTCTATACCCTAAAGCGCCCCAGTAAAGTAGAAATTATGTTCGAATCCTTGCATTATATCCACTTGGGTATCATGTATCTTTAAAGTATGTCTGGCCGAATGCATCGCAAGCAGGAATCAAACTTCCATGAATTTCTGATTCAGTCGAGTCTCGCCAGCTCTCCTGATAAAAAAGCAATCTCATCACAGGTTCATGGAGAAGGATTGGAGAGGCGCCATCATTCTTACAGCAGCGGCGTGACCTTCCTTTCAGGGTTCTCTCATGTCCGGGATGTGTGGACTCAGTCGTGTGGAGAAACAAATCAGGAGACGGTGGAGATACGACATAAAAGCTAATGATCCGATCGGGATCGCATTTCAACTAATAGGAAAAAACACAAGATAGTCCAACCACTGTTTTGCAACCAAGTTTGCTATGATTACAAGTCTACTTGAGAGGATTTTGGTTATCCTACTTGAGAACCATTACAGAGTGCTTGATTGAGCACAGTGCTTTCTTCGCGCAATAAAATACTATAAAGCTGGTATATCAAGAACTTGGCCTGAAATTGTTTTGAAGCATCGTCCGGAGCGAACTCATACATACGGTGACAGGGATGCCGTATTTTGTCGAAAGAAAGTAAAAGTCACTAAAGCGTATATTTTCAGGGGTTCATTATACGAGTAATTGTTTTTTTGTTGTTGTTTTCTAACTTAACCTGCGTGTATACCATGCCGGGTAAGAGCCAGTAGATATGACACTTCTCTCATCCCGTTTCTGACAAATTCCAAAAAAGAGGTAAACAACAAAAAATTCCACCGAGAAATAAACAATAGATACATAAATGCAATGTACTTTGAAAACTTTGCTTAACACAATCTTCTATTTGCCGCCCAGATGTGTGCATACATAAGTTAAGACGCGTTTCATGTTCCTATCCTGTTGTCAGTAACGACAACGTGATTGATGGCGAGCTTTCTTCCCAGCTTATGGTGGCTTCCCATCAGGTCGTTATCGTGTTTGTAACAACGTAGTTTTAATTGCTTCCATAATTTACAGTGCTACGTTTTACCCATTACCCATTATAATCCAGAGGGTATGATAGCGGTGGCGTTACCGGGGGAGTCCTCAGCAGGCGGAATCATTGGAGGCGGACGGCTCTCCCCAGTGACATCTTGTCTACACACATGGCACTGCTAATTAGTGCGAGAGCAGGAGGCTAATTAAAAGGTAACTTTGATGCTTTGTCAAAACTCGCATGGAATACAAATGACTCCTCAAGTTTTGTGGGCTTCATTTTTATGGTTATCTACAGGATAGGATGTTTTGGGAGTCCATTTCTTTGTTTCCTTCATCTTCTTCCGTTCCAAACAAATGATGCCAATGAACGACCTGGACCAGACGGCTGCCACCATGGGTCCGGGAGGTGCAGCGCTGGTGGTGTTGGATTACATTTTGTGGCAGGACAGAGCTGAAGGGGCTGGTCACAACTTTTTTGAGTAAAAATAGTCAACGCAGTAGTCTGTTAGACCATATGAAGTATTTGATACACAAATACTTTTTTCACATGGGTATATTGTTTTGAGAGAGAGAGAGAATATTGATTTGTATTGATGCAACCCTTTTTTTCATTTTAGAGCTTTTGAAGGTTTGAAATGACATTTCTATCGTAAAAGTAACACCAAGCCATTAAGAATAAAAGTACATGTCGTCAATAACTGGCATTGAAAGCTACATTAAAGTCTGTAGAACGATGTGGGACAAAAAAAACTTGTTGACTGGATCTAAAAGGTCAGGATTGCCCTTTTTACACCATCATTGATGAATATACCAAACCCTTTGCTTCCGGTCGTTCTAAGATGAACATTGTCTCATTACGTTTTCATGGCAATTTCAAAAGGCTCCGGAAACAGACATTATTTCCCAACAGAATTTTGATAGGACACGTAAAGCTTATATGAGTAAAGTAGATAATACATGCACTATAAGAAGGAAGGGATTTGCAGAGGAGAAACGAAGGCAACGGAAGACTGAAGCACCAAAGACACACCAAGAACACAGCACCATATGAACAGAGCATCCAAATCTAGAAATTGACTCTTAAAAAACGTAAGCCACGTTAGAAGCCAGAACAGATGGTCTTCTGAGACTGGACTACCAAAGTTAAGTGAAGTGATTCTGAGGGTTTATTAGGGTTTATCAAAACACATGTGTTTACATATGCACTGCAGCTGCGGCCTGGAACCAGACTGGACTGCAGTACATGCCAAAACCATTCAATATTCTGAAGTCAGAAACATGGTACCCCCGAGAATGATTAAACATGTTTCTGAGGACCGGATTCCCTTTTGTTATGCTTAGTCAAGATCCCCGAATTGGTGATATATTGCAATATTGTAAATTTGATGAATCAACGCTATTCTTTTATCAAAAGTTTTATTCAATGAACTGATCATAATCAGATTTCGTTGTAGCTGTGTTAAATCGTTATCAAATAAAAAATGAAATGAAATGAAATTAACTGGGTCATCAGCCCAGCCTACAGATTCCAGTCTGATGCCAAACATCGCTCCACCCCTGGAGACATCCACGATGGGCTACAGCTAGGTGTTGACCTTTAGCTTACAATCAATAGAAACGTGCCGTTAGACACCATTTAATATGACTGTTGTTAGGAGAACCAATTGATGTTGTGATATTGGATGCGGCTGATCTCTGTGACATGCTCCAATCGAGGTTATGAAAAAGACGGAAACATTGAATTTGCTCTCGGCCCGTCCTTAAATGACTGGGGATGGACCACCAAGAAAGGCAATGGTCAATATTTGCATAAAGTAATTGGGCTTAACTCTAAGGGGTCTAGCTAATGATGAAATATAGGCATGTTTCATTCACAATAACGTCTTGTGATTTTTTTCAGTGTCTCGAACCAATCATTTCAGCAATACAGAAAACCATCTTAACGCTAACGACACAAACACAGCATCTTCTTATTGCTTAGAGTTAATCTTTTTCTGGAAACTATGGACGTGGTACATACCTAGTAAAAGTAAGCTCCAGGCGAAGAGAAGAATGTGAACGGAGACCGCCCGTCGAATCGCCATGGCTTCAGTCTTTCGTTCCATGCTGAACATCCGCTAACGTCCGCTTGGTTCCACACCTAAAATGGGTAACAAAATGCATGCATAAGACCCTCCCTCCATTGATTTCTGAGTGCATGAGGCCCTGTGGCATATGCTACACGATCATGGATACAAACATTTAAAATTGTGGAGCCAGGTCGATCGAGGTCTGCTAACGCCCTAGATAGGGATAGATGTTCCTGAAGATCTTACCTTCTGCTGCTGCCGCTAATAGGGCCCCGGGTGGTTACATCGTAGAGAACGCGCCACAGGATAAACTACTACCTAATTTACAGCCAGAACTGCACGGACATAACTCATCCACGAGTGGTGCTGAGAAGTGCCCCAGGATTCTACACCAACTAAAATCGTAGCGTGCAGCGAGCATATTTAAGGCATCCGGCAAACTACATCAACAAGGATGCAATTTAAGAACCAAATGAGCTCCAAAGCACCGGGAATTTCCATGAGGAAAAAGCATCGCTGAGAAGATTCCTGAAACTTTCTCTTAAAATTTCAATGACGGTCAATGTCCCTATATTCAAATGGTGCAAATTGTAGCTCAAATTGCCATCTTTTCAGGCACATCATTCTGCAGTATTTACAATCACTGATTGATGATGTACTACGACAGCCAATGTGTACATAAAAGATAGGCAATTAGTCAGAATAAAAGTATGCCTAGTCACGACGTCTACCCTGTTTTCCCGCCCAGCTCATCCATGTAAATAAGAAAGTCTATTTCATGGTTATCCCGGGGGCGCTCCACAGATGTGTATCAATGATAAGGGGTTTTGTAAGTCAACTAGTATCATAAGCAACAACTCAGTGTCACGGATCAATTGAAAAGCATAGTTCTATTCTAACCGTGGCTACTGGAGAAGTGAAGTGGAAGGAATATGCAGTTGAGGAGAAGGCAATGGAATGCTGGCCAGAGTAAAATGTTTGGAGGTTTGAACTCCATCTTGCTGCCACTGATAGATCAAATCTCTCTTGCAGGAGGGCTAAACCCACAAAACATTTTGTATAAGTCGCAGCGACTCAACGAAAGCGTGTGACATCTCGGCCTTGTGGATTTCATGATTAAAAAAATCAGCGATGTAAAATTCAACCGAATCGAAAACAACCAGCCCGTAACAAAGCCACAGCTTAGATCGGGGAGGTGACATTCACCCCATCAGGGCGAGAAATCACTAAAATAGCTACAGATACATGTAATGGTTTGGTGAACGCAATTACACAGATTTCACCACACTGACAGTAATTTCAGCACGGGGAAATTCAGACTTAAACAGATCTGATTGCTCTGTGCAACAGTAGAACTTGTTACAGTCCTATTTATCAGCCTAGACTGTGAATTGATTTTCGTCTGAGAAAATTGGACGACTGGATTGTGTCGATTCATCATCACAGACATGTGATGAATATTGGTAGTGCCAACATTGACCTCTGCTGTTCACACCGTGACCAGCTACGACATTCTCTCCAGGTCCATTTCCTCATTTGTCATTAACAGTGAACCATTGAGCCTGGCCGCAATCGGCTATGGGCTTCCAGTTGGGCGAGTGTCCGAAGACTGCTCAATGTCATCCGCACACCCTGCATACCAACTCACCCATGCCAGAAACAGCAAACCCTGCAACTTACGCGATTAGCTGGCTGACCTTCTGGAAAGTTCGCCGCTATCTTGTATGTTATTAGATCCAGGCCTGCACGGGCAATTGTTTCCTGGGGGCGGCGTGTTCCCTCGCGCAATTTGCCGAAATTGCAGGTTTCAACCTTTCGGAGGCCCACACCCCGCACGTGTACTATGAATACCAAATACAAGGAACTCTACGACGAGGCACTTTATCAAAAGTTGACCTTCATCTCCGCTCTTCAAAAGATCTTTGCTCTGCACTCCCACATGAGTTTCTGAGTAGGAATCTCAGACCTTTTCCTCTACAATATCCCTGACCTGGTTAATTGGTCGGCAGAACAGTACAATGTAGTTACTAACGTCAAATACCGATGAATGAACGAGAATTATATGTCATCTTCATCTTGAATCCTAGCCAGTCGGTTGCCCATTTAGATTATGAGGCCGTTCCTTGGTCGTAGTACGGGGCATGATATAATGTAAAATACCAGATAAACTAACGTTACGTGGCACCAGAGGAAATTTTAGTTTTGTAGTGTTTCTAATAAGTACTTGTAACATATGAAAGATACTCGGGTGGAACACATTCAAGTAGATACCAATTATGCAAATAAGGCCCTAACTTTCATAATTGCCGCGAAAATGCCACAATTCTTCACAGCCATTGATCACTTACATATACTTCCAACCAGTTCACGATCAGATGTAGGAGTTTGTCTTGTTACTATGCATATAGAGTGAAATAAGCTTTCATTTGTTTTAAATTTCATACAAATTGATCATAAAGTAACAGAAGCCAATTTGTGGCGCTTAATGTAAATTTTAGTTCTCGCGAGAGTTTCTACATCAAACGTCACAGGTATGACATTCAACCCTTCGAAAGGAACTTCATGATAAAGCCTTTTAGGTATTGTCCCGTAAAAAATCTTTCATCAGGTCCAGAACGAAATAAAAACGTTACATGTCATTTCATATAGAGCTGGATGATTCTATAGCGAGTTCTGAATCATTGAGCTCTCTCAAGTTGTCAAAGGACGGAGAAAATCACCAATGATGGCAACCAGTCATGTTCTTACCTTCTGAATGGGGGTTTCTTCATTTGATTCGATTCAATAGGTGCGCGGTGCGTTAAACTCAAACCGATGTATTTCAAGAAGAAGATGTGAAACGTTTTGACGTTCCACGGGTGCATATTTCTTACCGACAGTCGGTCTCAGAGTGCAATATCTGGTCGCTTTTTGAATAGAGCCTCTCCACGCAAACCATTGAAACCCTGGTAACAGAATGACGTATACGTAGACAGAAGAAGACAAACCCTCTCACTATCTGTTCCTGTTGTAGGTATATATATTTGTATATATTGTACCACTTATATGGACACTCAGATCGCCACCCATTTTGTTTATTAATGACTGAATGAATGAAGACCTATTGTACATATGTACCCACTGGGTTAAGTACAGGTCGCAACAGAATAATAGTTGACAGATACATGAAATATTTACAACGTCACCCAACACAACAATCTTGTTCTACTAAGTGGGTTCGACTTCTTCTCGCTTCTGATACTGATACTGAAAATGTAGGAACAGATAGGTTTTACAAACAGAGGTTTGTTTTGATTAATAAGGAATATGAATTAACATCTCTCAAAGCTGGGGCAATAAAGGGCTAGAAAGAGAAGTCTATGCAAAGCCTGAATGAAACCGCTCCCCACAAGACAACGCCCCCCGCACTGACTGCTATGTCACCTCAAGTACTATCATTTTGATTCCCAGCGGTTTAAAGATAATGATGACCTTAAAATTCTGTTCACGTCTAAGTAAGTACAGAAGTGCTGCTACCCTGCCATGATGGTAACCTTATGGAATGTATCGTTAACGACAGGCCCGCTCACATGGCATGCGCTGGAGACACACCATCCTATTCGCTATAAATCAACATGACCACTGGTGTGACGGCTGCTCAACGGACCGTGCGGAATATTTACTGCTTCTTTTCACATATAGCAGCCCTGTAGCGGAAATTGCTGTACGGGCTACATTAGATACCGTCTTTATCATGAAATGCGAACAGTGGATGCGTCTGTTTTTTCTTCCCTTTCTCATGCAGGGATGCTCGGAAAACAGTACAATATTCCGTTTTCACTGTGCATGAAAACCAATATCAATTAGAAAAAATATCCAAGGTGCTGTCCAAACTATTTATGAATCATAAGTTTCGAAAGCTTGCTGAAATTAACACGTGTGATGAATGATTATTCCAACCTTTGAGATAAGTGCATGCTTAAGTTCTTTTCCCACGCACTTGCGTGCGTTGCATGGTAGATATCATATCAGATTAATTTTCTCTGGTTTTAGGTTTATTACTTAAACTGTGGGTAATATTTCTACGTATGACCTTATCGTTTCATCACCTGACAAATTTTGTTTACTCTCATCTTGTGTTACATTGTATTATGATACTTGATTTCGTGTTAATGATGCTTCAGCCATTATATACGAGGGGCGTGCAATAAGTAATGGTTCTGACCCATTTTCAGTTGTCTGATCTAAATGAAATTTTGTATGTGTAATAATTCATATCTCTATGGGTTATGTTGCAAAAGACAGCTCTGAACTAATTGTGGTTTCTGATTTACTGGTGTTTGAACTTAGTCAGGTGCGAAATGGACCAGGTGTGAAATGGAACCAGTTGAGTGTCGCGCAGTGATCCGGTTTTTGTATTTGAAAGGACGCACACCAAAGAAGACTTTTGATGAAATAAATGAAACTTATGGTGATGATGCCCCATCATATGACCTTGTAAAACGCTGGCATCCTGAATTCAAACGTGGCTGGAAGTCTGTGGAAACAGCTCCCAGACCTGGTCGTCCCTCTTGTGCCATTGATGAGGCATCAGTTGGAGGACCAACCTGGGGTGTCCTACAAAATCGGTGTCCAGAGCTGCATCAAACGATGGGAGAAATGCATAACTCTGGGTGATTCCTATGAAGAGAAAGACTAATAACTGTGCCAAGTTTCATTAATCTCCTGCTATGGGAAATGGGTCAGGACCATTACTAATTGCACGCCCCTCGTATGTCTTCAATTCAATTACATCAACCACACTATGTGACCTTATTTTCTCCTTATGTAATATGTAGCCACACTTAATATGATCATTGAATATTAGTTCGTTATGTGGCCGACGTTTACATCTGGTCTCACTTGGATTGCTGTATTATCATTATCGTATCTTAGCTGATTGTGTTTATTTGCAAAATAAGCCAACAACATTGGTTTCACAAGCAGCTGGCATCGGTATAGTCTATGGGTGTTCATTTACCAATTCCTCTATTTCAACAATCTCAACATTCAACAGATGTGCAGGGAGCGTCATTTACTTTTAGAGACTTTCCCTCTTAACGTAGGTCCCGCATATTGTCATTCTGCCAGTATGGAGGACTCAAGCTTCAGGAGAGGACGACACTTTAGCCCATGATGCTATCTTAAGACGCGCCGTGTTGTCTGAGTGGTTCCTTTCTATCCGGCGGTGGAAGCCTCACGCGGCCATGGCCGATGACCCACCGCTATCACACCGCAACATGCATGCCCAGACTAATATCAAAACTACCCCATAAGCGGGATTAGAATTGCCGTGTTAAAAGATTGCAGTGGAACCAAAGCTCCCATTCATGTTTGTGCTGGCGTCCAAATTTCCTCCTGAATGGAGTTAGGGTCAATCACAATGTATTCTCTGAGTCGCATTAGGACCCTACTTTGGACGGGGAGAATATGAACATTTTCGGTGGCGTCACCATGTCTTCAAGTGCATTCTAAGGCCTGCTAAACCAAAAGCGACAGTACAAACGTGCAATTTTGTATTAAAATTAATTAATCAACTTTCTTTTTACTCTGGCAATGCTCCTTTAATTCAAGTAGCCACTCCAAAATACGCAGAAACTGACACCCCATCGAATGGCATAACATGTAGCTGGTACATGCTGAGTCTGACTATGCGAATAAGCATTCCATTATATATAGATACAGAGGCAACGTACGAAATGAGCTTACGCAAAATGTCAATAAGTATATACTGCATATGCGGTGATTTTGCAAACAAAATTGTAACAGCAAAATTGTATATTGACTGACCTTTCTCCGCGCAGGACCGGAAAGTTGATGAGGGCGAACGAGGAGGTTCTCTTTAGTACGGCACTCGACTTTCAAGTCTTTACCACACATATGGAGACTTTGTCGTCTTAGATGCTTCAGGCATTAGCAATGCACTAGAACAACTATAGTCATGTTCCTTTTGCTCAACTGGTAGTTGCCTCATAGATGAGCAACTGGTTCAAATTGTTTAGTAAACGAGAGTCCGCGTTGAAAACTGGGTAGGGCATGTTGGTTGGGGCTGCACCCGTATTTCGGAAGGGACGTCAATTGTGGGTCACGTATTTGAGGAGTACCTCAATCACAGCCAGGGGAAGGGCTGGCAACCCCACCTGGTAAAATACCCTGCCACAGAAACAACAAGGGAACCTGCTGCCCTGTGTGCCACTAGGCTAAATGAACGAGCCAACGAACAGCGACTATATCAAAACGCCGTGTTAGTAATTCAAAAGGTGTAGTGTGTAAATTGACTCGAATGAATTGTACGTAATTTGTCTTCTGGGCTTTGTTATATGTTACCTGAGGAATGAATAGATGAATGTTTTGTTGGATGAATTCGTACAAATTTGAAATTAAAGCTTACCTGCCATGTACATACATGTACAATTGAACGTTACATATCCAGGTATACATGTTTTAAATTTTTGCATACCCATACCAAGCCAATTTCAAATCAAAGGCCTATGAATGTTAATTGTAGCTGATTTGTAAGCGCCTCCAAACTCGGACTGACAAACAGGGGCGAAAAAAACGATATTTGCATGTATCGTATCAACGTACTGCCAAGATGGCCATAGGTACAAATGTCATGTTGTTAATCTATACAGTTTATGATTTTCTAGGCTGCCCAACAGCATATTTTTATGACAGCATCTTTCTTATTACTTTCATGCTAATTGTATATGATGCGACTATTCAGGAATCAAGTATGTTCTTTGACTCTGCACGGAAGTTAATGGTCCAATTCTTGTCCATCGGTTAAATCAATATTTCATATTTGAAATTACCGTTTGACATACGCAACCAATCAATTTTTGCCCGTCTTAAGATACGCATAGTTAGCTGAATTGCACTGCTGGTAATACAGTACAAATAGCTTGAACAAATATGTTTACTCGAAAATCAACGTTGTCTATAATCAAATAAAATCTAGATCTACTGTTCCTGTTCAAAATCGAAAATAGCTGAAACCATAGCAACCTTTATCTCTATTTAATAGCAAAGATACAAAATTAGGATTAAATAGAGTTCAACGACCTGATACCTTTGCCAAATATTTCTGTATCATTATAATGCAAATTTTGGAAAGAAGCCTCTTATTAGCATAATTCATATAAATGCATTATCTCCTATATTTCCATATTACATATTATTGTTTTTTTATACTTCTTCAGGAAGATATTGCAGCCATAATAACTACCTACAAAGCAAAATTCATTGCCATACCTTGTCCAGAACACGAGACGTCAGAACCGGACGTTCCACCGCAGTACTGTAGAAAGTGGCCTATGATCAAAATGTTCCTTCCTTTCGCCAACCACATATAATGCCAAATATCGTAAAGTTAAAAAAATATCTGGAGCTTTTCTATATTGTGTACAGACAGACAGAATACACGCACTCCCAAATATATCCTTCTCAGCGAAGGTGAGTAAGCTGCGTCAATGCGCAACAACATGCTATTTCCGAGCTAGAATATGGTGAAATATAGCTCTGTGGCTGGCTGAGGATCCGTGATGATGAGATTGTTACTGCCAAACGTGCAGGTCTAATGTGCTGCATGACTGGCAAGACAAATAGGGAACTCTTACAGCTTGACGAATGAAAGTGAAAGTTAATCTACCTTGAATAGTCCCCAATTAGGACGCCCCTCACCGAGCAGACAACATAAGTTTAATGATCCTCAGACGTCATATATTCTTTCTATAGCTGCCCTGTTGAGACAAACGCTTCAAAAATGCTTCAAAGGCTTCACAGTCGACATGCCAAATGATTTAAGTTTCATGGATTGGACTGTTGACATAAAAGGGCCTTTTTTACACTAGAAGGTACGTGACTTGGAACTTAAATGAATGTTAAGCAGCGTGTCCTGAGTAATTATATTTCAGCCATACCATAGGTATGGTGAAATATATTGTATTCGTAATGTTTCTTTCTTTCTTCTTTCTTTCTTTCTTTCTCCTGTCAAATCTTCAAATCGAATCAACTCCGTCGTTCCTGGACTGAATGACTTGAAATTTGGCACAAGGGTAGAGTGGGCCAATACCCTTAGGTGTTTTTTTCATTTTATTCATATCTGCTTCTAAAATGATTTTATTGAGGTTTTATTGCAATTTTTGGACCACAACTTTATATTTAGGCCCCCTGTACCATGGTATTACATCCAAATGACCTGAAATTTAGCACAGAGGTGCCCTAGGTACTTACTCAAAGGATCCATGCATAATATTTGGTACAAATCACTTCAAAATGGCTCATTATGGAGGTTTTTGTGGGAGAATTTTGGATTTGTGAGGTGGAAGTGCCGAGGTCAACGACCTCTAGGTCATTCTGGAAGCCACAGGTGTTTCTGGTAGATCCAATCATCTACATACCTACCTAGTCCATGTTCCTCCAGGTGGTTGGGGGGACAAGGTAAATCTAATTAATTATTAGCCAATGAGCAAGGTTATTTTGCTGGAAGAGTCCATTGTTGGTCAGGGGGGTGTTTTTTAAAATTTACTTTAAGACTTTGGTGATAATGCCATTGCTTTTTTAGCGGAAGTGTTTTTACACTGATCCACTTGACATAAGGCTACTGCTGGGACAGTCCATTTTTGCACATAGGGGGGATTTAAAAAAATTCATTTTTGGACATGGGTGATGATTCCGAATTCCATTTGTTGAATGGAACTTGACCCCACCTGAAGACTGTACCTGAGGATTCGGCAGCCAATCAGCAAGTCTGATGTAATATGGATGAGTCCATTCATGCACAGGGGACTATTAAAAAAATTCAGTTTTGGACTGGGTTGCTTATTATAGAAAAGGCCATGTATTTCTGGACTTTGGTGATTATGTCAAAGTCCTATTTTAGCGGATGTATTTTTGGATCGCTCCACTTTGCACAGGGGTATAACAGGTAGAGTCCATTCTTGCAAAGGGGGGGGGATTTCTTTCAAATTCAGTTTTGGACGGCTGATGATTCAAAATTCCATTTCTTAGCGGAAGTGTTTTTGGACTGGTCTATCTTACCCTTCTACATTGGGTGCACTTGAGTCCATTCTTGCAGGGAAGGGGGTTGTACGATTCATTTTTGCTCATACGTGTAATTAGTAGCTTAGGATGCTTAGTCATCTTAAGCAGAAGAGTTCCATTTTTGCACATGGGTGATTTTGGAATAGTCCATTGTTGCTTGGGGAAGGAGATGGCTGAAATATGCTGTATTTGCTCTCAAGCAAATGTCGGCCTTTCTAGTATTCCTCATATCTTCTCAGAGGGTGGATTGCTTGAGACTGAAGCTCAATTGGTAGCAGCATCATATGTATTTGATATCCTGGTCCCGATTAGTTCCAGGTAGTAACTGGGAGACCCTGGTTCAATCCCGGGAAGGGCTTCTCGGTTGGGGCTGCACTCGTGTTTTGGAAGGGACGTAAAATGGAGGTTGAGTGTTCTAGGCCATAGGAGGGGAAGGGCTCGCAATTCCTGCTATAGAAATATACCTTACTACAGAAACAGAAAGCACTAGGCACTGACAGGTGAAGAGCGACATGGTAACCTGCCGACCGGATCCGCACGCCCACAGTTGCCGGTACTCCTCAGTGCGAGTGGATTGAAATTCCTTATAGATTGTATCATTACGGTAAGGAAATTAACACTGGCGCTATCTCTATTCCGTCTCTCACAAACTACAAATGCATGAGCTCCAGCTGCAGGCATTCATCAGCCCGCCTGTATGGTGCGCATGATCCGGGACTTGGAACGGAGGATTGCAATCAGTCCGACAGCAGAAGCAATCATCGGGAAGCTCCAGAAGGTAGTTGTTTCAGACGCATCCATTTCCGGAACCTTCAATGGCACCTTAATGGGTTGGAATGCGCACTGTAACAAATCTTCCAATAGCTTGCCTTATTAGCTCACTTCGACGCGTTAGAATATGGAGACAGACTGTTTTGTAGACCTGAATACTGATGATGATGTTGGCTAAACGGCCATCACAATGGTAGGATTAATATACAGATAACCGGTACCGCTCCTCTGCACATAACAGACCCTGATAAATATTGCAGTACATTCTACAAATGTGTATCGACATTAGGAAACATACGTCAGGCTGATGCCATGTGTATGAATGCAGAGCCCACTGACAAATGGCTGAGATGTGTCCGGCCTCATCCACCAAGGCAATGGATTTTTTGTACTTTCAGTCACTACGTCCCATTCCAACATTCCAACTCGTTCTCCGGATTTCAATGTTATGCAGTGTTAGAATACCCTGCGAGTGATCTACAAAACATCACTCCTACATCAGGATTTCCACAACAGAAAGAAATCTTTCTACACTATAAAACTTAAGAGGAATTGCTCATTTCAATATAGATACACGTAACATGCAGCTTAAGGTCCTCATTAGTCATACCCATGCAGGTAACTTCCTAGTTGTCATGATTTAGCTGGTGTGTTGCGCCGAAGGGCGGCTATACTGGCTATATAGATACAGATACAGATAATTTTATGTGCTAGGGCTAGAGACAACGTGGAGCTGCACTCACACATACAAATCACACACATGTAAACTTTAATAAACCTAATAAGAATGACAATGATAATACCATGATACCTCAACATGGAGTCATCTGCTTGAATTAGTGCATCAGTTAGTTGAGTGTGCATCAGTTAAACAGAAGTCCATGATTTGGCTCTCTAGCTTTTCTCTCCAAATAACGATTGTTGCGTTTCATCGTATCTTATCGTAGATTTTTTTCATTATTGCAGTCGGCAGAATTGACTTTTTTTTTATTGAACAAACACATAAAGGCAAAATAACAGACAAGTAGCAGCCCACTCAAGTTAAGACAACATATATCGGTGCCGCTATTTAAAAGAAAATAAGAATAACATATGATTGACAAGATGCAGTAAGTCTGTGCAAATGGTACACTAGTGTATTGACTGATGGAAGCGCAAGTCCTGGACCCCCCCCCCCCCACACACCCGGAAATATAGGACACGGAAAAAAACATGGTTAGAAACGGCCAGTTTGCACAATGAAGTTTTGAGTTGAAGACATAATCAAACAGTTTGTGGAATAGTTGCAAAGGGAAGTACCAAAGAGTAGTAAATATTTGATTTCACCATCAGAGAGAGAGAATATATCGAAAAAATGTTTATTTGTATTGCACATCCGGTATCCGCCCATTGGCGCAATACACCAGGTTTCTCCTGAAGAGTACAAGCTGCATATCCGGGCAGATTTAACTTTTTGATCCCCTCACCTGCTCATTTTGATAGTTATGGTGGACTCTTGAACGTGCTCGAGGTGTCGCTCTCCTAAAACACGGGCTATCCATTTAACGTCCTACACGAGGGGCGTCCTTATTCGAACCTAGCTAGTCATCTGCACCTGACTACAGTGAGGAAACCTTTCCGAAGGGCTCATCTTCGAAGGATATCCTGGGATTCAAACCCAGAAATTCTGGGCTTTGAGCCAAACATCTTACCGTTAAGTTACTCGATGCCACTAACAATGTACGATCACGATCAATCATGCAAGCAGTGTCTTAATTAACAGTACTCTATATCAACGTGGGTGTTGATCTTGTTGCATTTGGAGGTTGTTCTTGTCTCTCGTATATTCTTTGCTTGAAGCAAGCAGATGGTTAAGTAGCTTTCGATGGGTAAATTTAAAGGCAACTTCTATTGCAACAATGTACAGCATACTGACAACAAAACAAGTTTCAGTTTTTAGGAAGTTTACTTTGTTTGTCAAGTAATGAACCTATAAATCATTTTTCCAAACGCCTAAAGGTACATTTCCACGTCGGTTCCTATTTGTTTCCATTTCCGCACTGATAGGTTACCTAATGCGGGGTTTTCACTCTTATCACCTGATTCCAGTTTTAAAAGGTTCACACCACCTACACTTATCAGCAACTTTAAAGTGGAATTCTTCATGACCTTGCTTCAGGCCGATGAACGAGGAGCTCGTCAAGACATTGATCTATCAGGTGGCTTTAAGTGGAAGCGCAGGTGCGCAGAGGACCGGAACAAATGGACGTCCTACCAGTGCGGTGTTAAGACTTCTAAAAACAGGAGAGATAATTTGTAATAAAACCGAGGATTCTTGGTGAGATGTACATTCGATCCACGTTCGCTGTGCAGGCCCCTGTGTCGTGCATTATTACCCTGTAACGCACATCACACCTACACATGACGTTCACAGGAAGAAAATCTGTATTCAAGAAGAGAGGACTACACATACGGTAAAACAATATCACATTTGGTACAACTGGAATATCTTGCACCAGATATATCACCATTGAATATGTATGCAATTGAATATGTATGCAAAGTAAAGGAAGCTGAGCACGATTTCTTAACTTAATTACTTCGATCTGGACTATTTTAATGAAGCAAAAAAGGAATCCAAAATACAAGAACCCGGTCGTGCACCTTACGTTTTAAAGACATCAATCAGTCTTTGATGGCCATGGAAGTTTTAACACGGCTACAACAATGTTGTTATTGTAAACGAAGCACCACATATATAAATAATACATAGTCACCCTTCCTGAAAGTGATCAGCTGGTTCCCCATTTACCCCCATTATGGATTGTCAATTCTTGCTGTAAATTTAAGTCATTTTTCACAACATTACAACTGTTTGGGTATTAAGTGTGATTAGTCCGATCAAAAATGTTTGGCGACGTGCGTGGGATTATTGGGAGAACTATAGGAGAGAGTGTATTTGATGTCGTTTCCACGTCATTGAACATCCAGAGGAAGTTATTGTTGCGATGGCGGCTTTATTTGGCATGAAATGTTGGGGATTCCAAGAAGTTATTACGTACGCTGTTTCAAGCCATCCTGCACTTTAAGGGATTCGATGCTGTGGATACAAATCTCTCTCTGAGTAAATAAAGAAGCCTCAGGCAGAATTCAAAAGCACTAACTCCTCTAAACCGCTTTGCCATTTTGCCATATTGGGAGATTACAGGGGAGTGATTTCTTTTGACGACTAGAATCCCAGTTAAAGGATGACGCCAATTACACCCACGAGGAAGAAAGGCGTTCTGTCAGGTCATAACTTCTCCTATGTTCCAACCAAACAATCATTGGAAATATGGTTATTTCGATTTCTGATGATTAAGAGCCACTAAAAGAGAAAGGCTATTAATGTGTGGTTCTGAGTGCTGGACCTAATGGTGTCATCTTTCTTAGTCAAAGAGATAGCTGTGTGTTTTGCAAATTGATCCATTGGAAATACATGGAAAAACCTAAGCAGTATTCTGCAGCCTGCGTGCTTCTGATAAATGTTTCGTGACCGGTACCGCAGATGAAAGCATGGGCACAGTGGGCATGTCTAGGATATGATATGAGCTATCTCTTTGAACTAACGTGCGTGCTGTATAACGTTAACCTTCAAATCTTCAGGGAGTACCACCGCAAGAACGTCTCAAATTTCTCATCATCTATCCATATTTCCTATCAAGAGAGATTACGAGGAGAAAAGCAATTTCTAATCGATGCTGCTTCCTGGAATTATAGATATCTCGGCCTCCGATGTAACCACAGGCGTGATGATAGCGCCACATCACGCCATCAAACTTACGGTTCATCTCATTCTCTGCACGTTGTTATCGTCTTATCCTAGTCTGCACACGTCATGGCGAGAATACATCGCCTTTGCTCTGCTCTTGTCGATCACCTTGAAGCGCCTAGTGGCACATAAGTCACCAAATTCCTTGCTGCTTCTATAGCAGGGTGTATTTTACAGGGAGTGGTTGCTAGCCCTCCCGTTTAACGTGGTTGAGGCATCTCATTGAACGTGGTGAGACCCGCTTTTTACGATCCTTCCGAACGACGGGTGCAGCGTCAACCCCAAACGAGATGCCTTACCCATGAATTGAACCTGGGTCTCCTTGTTACCAACCAATGGGACCGAGGATCCCAACTGTGAGGCTGCTACCAGTTGAGCTACAGGGGCATCTCTGTCTCTGCGCTGTAACTTCCTTTATTCCTCATTGTGTAGTGAACGTTACCTTTTCAACAAATTCAGATAAAAAATTAATACATTGTTGAGATATAAATTCGTTTAGCAGTCCTAGGCCTTTAAAGGCATTCATTGGACTGTCGGGCTCTGATTTGTTGTCTATCATATTATACGAAATTTTACCTTGAACTGCTCGTAAATAATTCGTATAGCATACGTAAGGATAATAAGGATACATGAAAAAAAACTAAACGCATGCTTTCAGGTATGCTTAAAGATGAGATGCTCAGTGCAGTGGTTTTGACCTGACCAAGGCCTCCTGCCCACTAGACGATCTCATTGCGACCTAAAAGTGATGTGTAGCCTTCGATTTCATACTGGGTATACCATATGAAAATGTAAAAGTGTGACTGAAAGGATACCAAATTGCGAAGCGTAACAGTTAAAAACATTCATTTTTCTGTAACAATTCGTTGAGCTATCTGTCAATTGTAGCTATAGGTCTCAGAGAGAGCGTGGCGAAAACTCCGTCCTTGTTGAAAGTGTGCGTATGAAGAAAACATAGATGCATATCATTATTCCTTTTCCATCTTTTGTCCATGGAGCTTGTTCTCTCTCTCTCTTGTCATGTTTAAGTATGCGGTTATATTGCACTGCAACAGATGCGATATATTCCACACACGTTTGTTTTGATGTTGCGCACGGAATCCAATATTCGTACCATCGCAAAAATTGGCTTTGGCTGAGTGTTTTATCAAACATATGTGTGGGAACTCCATTCGACTAATGCCTTTACTTGAATTGGAAATGCGTGATCTGAATTTTACATGTGCTGTTATCATAAACCTTCACCTGTCTCTGCAAAGACGCTGGATATGCCAAATCGGTGCCATCTGACGTCCCACCCACTGATTTCGTTACCTTGTCTACAGGAAGACTTACAAAACAGGCAAATAAGAGCATAAAGAGCAGAAGTGGCATAAGTTTGGACCCATTTCTTAACTGTAGGTGGCGTTTCATTTTCAGACTTTTAAACTGAATCAAGTCAAGAAAGGATGGACTAATCTTCATGGTTGTGATCAGTATGGTGAGGATCCATGCATTGGTATGCTAATCAGAACTTGATTTGCATAATCAATGATGAAATGTTACAATAGCTTCCTGAAGAAGGATATTTGCAACATATTTGACTTGGTCATTGGAAAGAGGATAAAATAAGTTATGATGCTTGAACATTACATTTACACTCCTTTTGCATTACTAAAGCGTACGCAGTAGCCATTAAGTACCATAAAGTTGACTTAAATCCCAATATTCACGCCACCCGAAATATTCCTTATCTTTTGTGATAAACGTAGCTTTTAACCGCCGATAAAGCGTATGAGATGCTGTATGTTATGTTATATTATGTTATGTTTCGGGCCGGTGCTTTCTACTAGGCTGGTTTATCCTACTAAATCAAAGTTAGTTTATAGCCACTCGAAGTAGCTAGAGCAGGTGGTGATCGGATTTGAAACAACAGACAGACAGACCCATTATACAGGATGTGATCTACAGACTGTTGATAAGTATCATGCAAGAAGTTACAAAGACTTATCCAAGCAAAAACAGTCGACATCAATGTCCCTTACAAGTTTTTGTACCCGAAAAGTAACATGTTAGTCGGAAGTAACATGTAAGACTCAAAACCAACACTGACAGACTTTTGGCCTTGAAGTACAGTTAACTGACAGCATGAGCCATACAAGCCTGTATGATATATGACCAGTGGATCCGTGCTGAGGTAGCACAAGCCCGGTGATCCCCAGGCGATAGTTTCAGCGCCATCCGGATGTTTCTGGGACCTGACAAACCACAATGGAAGAAATGGCATCTCAAATCCCGTCATTGATACCAGCCGCTACGTTACTCGCGGGCGGAATTCCAATGCGCGTATAAGAAAACGGAACTGCTATTTGGTTTGCTTTGAGCGCGTCAACTTACACGGCTGTAGAGGGACATCATAATCCAGCCTTTCTGCCAGCAATAGGTAAGTTCTGCTCAGACCACAAATACATCCAAACCATAAAATACTACGTATACGCTAAATATACATCACTGTAATTTTTTGCCCACCGAAGGCTAATACTATGCAATACTCACGTCATGCCGCAGCCGTGAATGCAGGCGATTGCCGGTGCCAGAACTGCGGTTTGCCGACCAATACGATAATGTATAACTGTCCAGAACAGCAAGTATGCACGAAGGAGGTGATCAAAAATGGAAGAAGAAACCAAGCGTCCTTCTGAGAGGGGAAAAAAACCTCTTAGCGGCAACCGAGCTGAGCTGAGAAGGGATGTGCACCAGGGGTAAAGCTCATTGTGATTGGGAGCACGACGTGGAAACCCGGAGATTGATGCTCCCAGATTAGAAATTGCGCACCGGGATGTGTTTGATAAGCGCCCCTGTTGAGTAGGAGGGAAAGGCCAGAGTAGGGGGTGACAGGTCTGTGCAAGGGTGAGGACAACAGAGATGGCAGTCTTCCCTTTCCGAGTTCCAAATGTGGTACATATACCGGCTGTCAAATTAATTACCCATGGAGTAAGGCAGGGCAGATTCAGATAAAAGAACTTAGATTTCTTTGCGGATAGATGGTCCTGAGTGTGACTAGTTCGCATTTTAGTTCAGTACCTTTCACGCGGCCTTTCTTGGACGAATAGTTGAAGATGCGCGGAAGGACAGCTACTAAGCGTGGAAAGACGGCCACTAAGTAATCAATGTCAGATAAGTAAGTGGGGACGTCAGTGGATTTACGTTAAAAGGTTTTCACTTAGGGGTGAAAATTACCGTAAATCTTTGAAATTGTATTGACCCGGGGTGCGCGCCCCGCAATCTGTGGTCGTAATGTAAAACCAAATGACTCCATGGCCGGTGGTGTTATCACATTAACCATGCTGAAAACGCTATATATTTGTAATAGGTGAAATGTGGGTTCAATGACATTAACACGCGTTGCCACGAAATCCATTCGTTAAGCACGCATTAAAACATGCGCAAAGGTCGAGTTTATTCATGAAAGGAAGCTTCACGAAAGCTGAACGTGTGCTTCATGATCAGATTTCGTGTAGTGATGATACATAACATTTGTACGAGATGACTGGACACACGACGGTTATAGATTGATAGATTATGGAATGTTAAAGGTTTCAAAAATAGATGTAACGAGATGCAAAAAGGAAAATCCTCCTGCAGTATTAGAGAAAGCCGGGAGGATTCATCATTTCTTTGATAGATCAAAACTACATGTATCTACATTCCGAATTACATAGCAATCCATCAGCAGTTTCTTTGGTGATGCTGTTCAACTAGAACACCGGTACAGCTTTACATCGCTAAAGAGGGCACAGAAACTTGCACGTTCATATGGGGTTATAATAACAGGTATTTGTGTTTACCAATAATATATGATTTGGAGGTTTTCTTTCACTAAATTTCAAGCAAGAAATCTGATCAGTATATGTTTCGAATACTCTTGGTGAAATCAAGGGGGTTAAATTTTGCCTAATACTAGTAGCTGCAAGCCTCTAAATAAATTATACGTGAAGTCTATCTGGCTCATTGACTAATGTCGCTCACTGTTAACCTATTGTCGTGCACTGCACGAAAAGTGGGATTTACCGATAGCGGTAAATACCAGGTATGCTTTTTGGCAAACATGACCAGCCATACATGCCATTTACCGCTATAGGTAAATCCCAATCCCATGATCGTTTGTTATTCCACATGGCCTATAGTACATATATGATGTACAGGACACAAACACATTAAACTTACATTCAAAAAGGTCAGCGCCCTATACTCTCCAAGCAGAAGTTAGGCTCCGGCTGTTTTGTTTTTTCTTTACTTTTTTTAGTCGTTTTTGTCGGGCTTTCTATTTTGTATTGTATCTTGCTGTGTCCGGCCTAACCTCGAGGTTAGGTTTTGACAATACAACATACATTACAAAATAGAAAGCCCGGTAAAAACGACTAAAAACGGTAAAAAAAACAGCCGAAGCCTAACCTCTAGACTCTGCTTGGAGAGTTGTGTCCTCTAAGGGCCTTCCATTGGTAACTCCATCCTCAACTTGTGTGTTGTGCACACCACGGGTCGAAGAAAGGGTTTCAAACAGAATTATCGTCACTGATGTGGGTTGTAAAATATTGCAGTACTGCACGCAACGCCGCTGTTTCGCATTAGAGCAACGACAGTGATATTGACTTTCCTGTCACCCAATCAATACAATTAAGAATCGAGAGAGGCGTGTGCTCAATACGCGTGTTACCCTTGGGTGCGGCAATGGCCACTGGGACAGACAAGCCTTTCCTGAGGTGATGTCTCTTTCTTGTAGGCCCCAGACTCATCTTTTAGGGATGTCAGTACAAATTTGTTGCACAATTACAATTAACTCAAAATGTCAAGTCAATACAGCTAAAATTCAATATGTACAGCATCAGAGTCTAACACGGTGGACTATCGTTGAATAATGATAACTTTCTACCGTTCTTACTTCCTGTATAATATAATACAAATAACGTTACAGGAAGTCTTCGAAGTACTTCGAAGTAACAGGAAGTGTCTTCGTGTACCAAGCAGCCCCTGGAGACCAGGCACCCCTGTCTGATTACTTTGGAACAAGAACGGGAGCCTTGCTGCACCAAGGGGCTTCTGGTTTGTGAGTTTGCCGAAAATAACATACATATAAGCAGTCGAATATATGACACTTCGTTAATGGGACATGCAATGCAACAACAAATAAAGGATATTTCCCGCACCGTGTCAAAATTCATGGCACGAAACACTCGTGTGTCGTGACTTGCACAGTCGATTCCTTTCTCTATTGTCTGTTGCTTCTATTTTCGCAGGTGTCCATTAGAGATCACATCGATAAAGATCAGCAGGTCTCCTGAAGTGTATGGCCTCGGCATTGGTCAATAACTCACCATTGTTATCGCTGAACTGTAACGTGACTAAAATAGCAACGGCAATGCAGGTGGAACCATACACGGCCGTTGGACAGTGGAAGATATGTTTTGACATTTTTTGTGTGAAGTAGATCGAAAAATACAACGTTACTAGGACTTCAGTACGGCTACTGTTTTCCAAATGTGGAAAACTCGCCAGTATATGAAATTAAATTAGAAAATTAATGAGAAAATAAGGACATTTTGCTATTTCTGCAAAGCATATACTTTGGAAATTGTGTAGAAAACGTATTTCGTGACTAGAAAGGCCAATCAAATACTAAAACAGTATATTTCATTCCCACTGCAAAAATGGGCGTTTCCTTAATAAACCTTTAGAAGAGATGGACAAACCCAAAGTTGCTGAGCCTCAAATAAAATGGGGCATTAGAAGAGACCGAGGCTGGAAATCTTCGTTCATTTTTACGTTTTATCTATAACTTGCAACGTTACCCTGAACTTCAACATAACGTTAACGTTTGACAAAAATTATCTTACCTTCCTTGTGGTCCCTACTTCGGATTTTGAAGCGTCGATGCCTCTCCTTTTAAAACCATGTAATCCTTCACATAGGCGGAATACTGCGCGTCAGGTTTTACCTGTGTGGCAGTCGTGAGCCAACATGACCATGATGACATCTAGCGACGAACGATATTATTGCAGCAGCGTTGTAATAGGACTGCAGTACTTCAAAGGATTGAAAGAGGTCGCTTTCTATCGACAGTTCGGCTTGAGGCCAAAGGTCATTTATGTAAGCCGGCATCCAAGACACACAGAGGTACATGTATCATGTAGAAGTGTTCCCCCAACAAGCTAGGGTAAATACTCACAATTTCTTCCCAAGAGCTGTGATCCGTCGTTCACTATTCCGGCATTGTGCCAAATAAAATCAAAGATTGAGTATCCGAAGCGTAACCTTTCCTGTAGTGGCTCAAAGCCCCATCAGTAAATTGGGTCACTTGATGGGTCACAGGACAAGAGACAAGTTTGTGTTTGGACTCTGTAACGTTATGTTAAATGTACAAACTCAGTGTTAAATCATCTGTTGTTGTCCCTTATAGATGCAGGCATTACAGAAGTTGATCACAAGGCCTGCACTGCTGCCATATAGATGGAGGTTCCATACAAGCTGCCGCTCACAACAAGAACTGTTGAAGGGCACAGTCGACAAGTAAGTTTGTAACGTTACCACTTCACAGCAGTCTTCCTCATCAAAACACACAATGTTACATTAACGTCATATCGGGAATATTGCCTAACTAGTTTAGTTTCTTGTGTATGTTTGAGAGTTGAGTGTTTCTGATGACAGAAGAATTAACGTTAACGTCAATTCCATACAAATAGGGTTTCTGGAAAAGGTGGGCTAGGCTAGGTAGGGTGGGCTACCCCAGCAGGATACCCTTTCTAGGCCCCAAAGCAATAAATGGCTGTTTGTCCTCTAAAAATTTCTAAATTTGCATTTAGAAATGCAGCCCACCCTGCCTAGATTAGCCTGACTTGTTTTTCAAACATAAGGCTGGGATATCACATGGGGTTATTAACTGTGATCATGAATTATCAGGGCACAAGTAAAGTCGTTATGTATGTGTTTGCTTTGTTATTTTTATTAGATGGAGAGGTGTGACCATTGATCTGGGCAGTCCTGACTGTGGGCTGCATGGGACATATTTCCACACCAGCCTGAGAGAGCTGGATGCCTTTGCAGGGATGCTCAGAAGTAAGTACTATAGTATAGATTAGTTATTAGTGTCAGGCTGCAAGGTTCACATACATTTTGGGACCAAAAATTTGGCATGATTGTTGATTTTTTTAGATATTTACTTTAAAATCATCTATTTTGGGGATTTGGGCTATTTTTACCCCAAAATGTATATCTTGGATTCCTGGAGTTATGTGAATGCTAAATCATTATAAATGACCTTAACTTTGGTATGGGGTAGCTTTCACACTAGAGATGGGAGGACCAAATTGCTTGCAAGTCCATTTAGCATTGGGGAGGGGGTAAAATATGCTGTAAATTTGGTTGCAAATGTTACCTTATAACTTCATGACTTCTACATTACAGAATCTCTGAAGCAATGGAAGATGGAAGGTAAGAAGGCAGTCTGGCTCAAGGTGCCCATCTTACAGAGCCGGTTTGTACCGGTTGCCGCCAGCCAGGGCTTCCGGTTTCACCATGCAGATAAAGACTACTCCATGCTCACCACCTGGCTGCCCAGTGATCACTGTAAAATACCACACTTTGCATCGCATCAAATTGGTGTTGCAGGTAGGAAACTTACTGCAATAGATGTACTACCTTTTTTTGTTTTTAACATCAATCTCATAACATGTCTTAATAGTGGGGCAGATAACATCAAATTTTGGAGGAATCTTTCACTTTGTGATACAAGCACCAAACTTGGTACAGATACTCATTGGACTTTACTGTTTTGAAAAAGTACGCGGGCCACTTGATTTGACTTTCGGCGCCCCCTAGCGGCGCGTTTTGGTACTGCAGCAGACCTTCCGGGCTTTGTATCTCCTGTTCTAAACATGCTACAGTCATGATTTTTATGTGGTAGAAAGCTGGTAGGGTAAGGAACAAGTGACGTAAGTTTAGTTTCCCTAGCGGCTTGTGTTGGAACTACAGCGGCGTTTTTTTGCCGCTGCCGAATTGCCCTAGGGGCGCTTTTTGGTACTGCAGCAGACCTTCCGGACTTTGTATCTCCTGTTCTAGACATGCTACAGTCATGATTTTTATGTGGTAGAAAGCTGTTGGAGTAAGGACGAAGTGATGTAAGTTTGGTCTCCCTAGCAGCTTGCGTTGGAACTGCAGCAACGGTTTTTTTGCCGCTGACGAATGTGAAGCGGAACAACTCCGGACGTTTGAAATGTCCAAAAGTAGGTTCTTGACTATGGGAAAGCTAAATGTTCAACTCTAATTGTGATACAAGCGCCAAACTTAGTACAAATACTCATGTGATACTACTCTTTTGAAAAAGTACGCGGGCCACTTGATTTGACTTTTGGCGCCCCCTAGGGGCGCTTTTTGGTACTGCAGCAGACCTTCCGGGCTTTGTATCTCCTGTTTTAAACATGCTACAGTCATGATTTTTATGTGGTAGAAAGCTATTGGGGTAAGGAAGAAGTGACGTGAGTTTGGTTTCCCTAGCCGCTTGCGTTGAGGTCATGGGCTGTTTCAAATAGACGAGGTGAGGGTAGCACACAAAGGGTTTCGACACTTCTCCACTGCGTCCTATTAAACCACTCATTCCAATAATATGCCTGTGCGAGTCTTTTGTGGATTACATTTTAAAATGTATACTGCTGCATGAGGGCTACAAGTTATGGATTGCGGAAGTAAGCAGTC